>NW_006790779.1:496781-511277 GCF_000442215.2 Lipotes vexillifer | reverse complement strand
AAATTAGGGGCTTCCCTGGTGTTGCAGTGGTTGAGAGTCCGCCTGCCGATGCAGGGGACATGGGTTCGTGCCCCGGTCTAGGAGGATCCCACATGCCGCGGAGCGGCTGGGCCCGTGAGCCACGGCCGCTGGGCCTGCGCGTCCGGAGCCTGTGCTCCGCAACGGGAGAGGCCACAGCAGTGAGAGGCCCAAGTACCACAAAAAAACAAACAAACAAACAAAAACAAACCAAAAAAAACCTTCCTATACCTGCCTTAACGGCACTTTTAGAATCTGGAAGAATGCTGCCCTGGTGCCACTCCCCCAGTGTGTGGAATGAACTCCTGTTGTAGTTTTTGTGTCCTCCTCCCATCTTGTGCAGAATATATAAGAATTAAATGCAGAGTTTGTTACTAATCAGCTTGGGCAATAGTTGAACCAGCTTTTTGTCCCAAACTTCTTTCCCCTCCTTCTGTAAAGCTGTCTAGGAAAGCATTCCTATGTTATTTAGATAGTGTTTAGAATTTATGAAGATCCCAAGGCCAGGGTCTTGGAATTTGACTGGGTGTTAGGGAGCCAGGAACGTGGAATCAAGTGAGATTAGCTTCCTCCTTCCCTCTCCATGGGTAGAGCACGTGGAGCAGTTTTACAGCCCTAAAGAGGGCTCCCTGTGCCATGTGTGCTCTTTACACTGTGTTTATCTCCTGCACATCCACTGTGGTAACTGTCCTGCAGACGACTGGGGACTGTGCTCTCCTGGGCAGAATAGCAGCAGCAGGACACCACTACTGCGGGTCCTTTGCCTTTGCTTTTGTTTTCTTGCTTGTTCCTCTCTCTTCCTTTTCCTGAGAGGCCTCGGTATTAAAATAATTTAAAACCTTAATTCTTTTTCAGAAAAGTACACATGCACACATACTTATGCGCACGTACCAAACAACAGATCTTTTCCCGTGGGTGCTGGGGTACAAGGGCCTGAGGTAAACAACATTGGGGTGAGGGGTCCCTAAGCAAGATGAGTGGGGAATGGGAGGGTAGGTATGTTCATGGGTGGTCAGAATGATTTCCAGGCCCCTCCTGGTCCCCTATGCTGGCAGCAGTACGATGGGCTCAGAAGGTCCCTCCTGGTGCAGTTTCTTTTCTTCTTTTTTTTCAGTCTAACATTTTATTTATTTTAATTTTATTTTTTAATAAAAATTATATCTATTTAAGGTGTACAACATGATGTTTTGATACATGTATACATAGTGAAATTATTACTAGAGTCGAGCTAATTAATATATCTTCTCATATAGTTACCTTTTTTGTGATGAGAGCACTTGAAGTCTCCTTTCTTAGTAAATGTCCAGGGTTCAGTATTACTAACTGTAGTCATCATGCCGTACATTCGATCTCTAGTCTTATTCATCCTGCATAGCTGCACCTTTGTACCCTTTGACCGACACCTCCCCATTTCTCCCACCTCCGCACTCCTGATAACCACCCTTCTACTCTCTGCTTCTATGTATTTGACTTTTTTAGATTCTACATATCAGTGAGATCTTGCACTTTTTTTTCTTTGTCTGGCTTATTTCACTTAGCATAATGTCCTCCAGGTTCATCCATATTTTTGCACATGGTACAATGTCCTTCCTTTTAAAGGCTGAATAATATTCCATGGTAAATATATACCACAATTTCTTTATCCATTCTTCCATTGAAAGACACTTAGTTTGGTTTCATGTCTTGGCTATTGTGAATAATGCTGCAATGAACATGGGATATTTCAAGATACTGATTTCATTTCCTTTGGGTATATACCCAGAAGAGGGATTGCTGGATCATATTGATAGGTTTCTTGAGCATTCAGCAGATAATGGTGGTGAGGGTAGCCAGGACTGTGGTGAGGAAAAGAGGTACTTCTCTGGAAGAGAGTTGAGTGGATGATCATTCAGAGGAAGTGGGCCCAACCAGGACACCCAAGGGTGGCAGGTGGTGGTTGCCCACCATTGTTGCCTTCTGGTGGCTCCCTGCAGCACTGGCAGCCAGTGGTTCCCCTCTGGCAATGCTGACGGTTACAGTTTAGACCACTGGCTTCTTGGGAGGTGTGGGTGTGGAGATAGGCAGGGAGACAGGGGATTGCACTTTCTTCCAGAAGTTCTGGGGCCCCCAGCACATTGTGTGAACCACTAGGAGCTAGAAGCTCAAGAGCTGCTGCCTATCAGCTTTCCCTAGAGGAGTGAAAAATGGCTGCTTGGAGGGTTTGCTGTCCTCCACCTGGTCCTCACCTTCATGAGCTGCCCAGGTGCTTAAAGCTTCAAGTGTACAGGTGGGCTTCCAGGGGTGTAAAAGGCTTTTCTCTTCTTGAGTAATTATAGCCTTTCAGTCAAGGCAATAGGACAGGGAGAGAAACATAATATTAAGAGTCTATATTGATAGTATTTGTATTCTCTTCTGTAACCCCAGTTCCATTTTGGGGGATTTGTCTGTTTAAAGTTTAAGACCGATAAACAGCACTTACATTCTTCTTTGTAAATGTGAGTAACATACATTGCACTAGCATCTATATGCGTCCCATCTCAAAAACCCTGTGCCTCTGAGTGGAGACTGTTTCTTGTGTCAAGTCCATTTCTAGTGTATTCTCCAGTTTTACCCTCTACCGGTTTTCTTAATCTCATTCTCATTTCTCCCAGCTCTCCATCCTTCTGTCTGTTCATTTCCCCTTTCCCAGGGCTCTACGTATTCTCACAGTCTAGACTGAGACTCAGTCAACACAGCTGTTGTCTTGGGCCATGGCTCCACGCTCTCTTGGGTTTGACCCCCTTTGCCTGGGGTCCGTGTTGTCTTCTTCTAGATTTGCTGCCATGTTGTTGAACTACATGCTTAAGTCACTTTCAAAAAAGCCTATGTTGGAGGTAAACTTTCCAAGTTTTTGCAAGTCTGAAAGGACTCAACCTAGTGATAGTTTGGTTGGTCGTAGAATTTGTTCTCCATCAAAACTTTTCTGGCTGCATCTTCTAGCACCCAGCGTTGCAGGTGTGAGAGTCAGCAACCAGTCTGCATGATTGTTCCTTATGAAGTGATTTGTTTTTTTCTTTCTTTCTGGAAGCTTTGAGGATCTTCTCTTAGTCTTCAATGTTCTAAACTTCCATGGTGCTGTGACTACATATAGATGTTTTCATTCTTTGGTTGGGCATTTTGGTGGCTTGCAGCCCTCAGCTGTGGGCAAATATATATCTTGTATTTATTTGAAAATTTCCTCTCATTCTTTTTCTTTCCTGAACTCGAATTCATTTGTGATTGAGCTATTTAAACTGACCCCATATGTCTCTTGTATTTTCTTGACTATTTTATTCTTTTTGCATTAGTTTACTTTGGTCATTTCCAAGAACTCTTTTCTGCTCTCTTTTCACAGAACTCATTTTTCTTTTAATGCAGTAGCTTCTTGAATTTATTGATGATACTTAATAACAGGTTTAGTTTTGTTTTTAAGTTCTTCTCTTTCCTTTAGGGTCATTTTTCCTTCTTGCTTGTCTTGATCTTCTCTTGTACGTTGCAGGCTTTCCTCAGCTTTCCTCAGTTGTACAGTCATGTTTAAGAACAAGGCAAAAAACAAAACAAGAAAGAACAAGGCAATTGAAACTCTAATAAGAACATTTTGCGTGTAGATGGGGCTTGCTGGCAAGCAGGTTCTCCCTCAGGGTGAGCCAAAAGGGGACTTCCCTTAGGTGGGGGGTGACAGTGCCCACCTGAGGAAGGCTGGACTCTTCAGCACTAACACGCACATACACTCACACCAGCTGTCTCGGTTCTCAGCAGCAAATCTATGGCATTTCTTTAGCGATACCCTGCCCCCCTTTTAAGATTTTGTCTGGCGAGATGGCATGGCCACAGGCGGTTTTGCACAGGCATGGCATGGAGGAAGGAGAGGCTCACCTGGTCCATGCACAGGACTTGTATTTCTCCCCCTATTTTGATCCCTGTTTGCCCTCTCCACCCTGCATGGTACCTGACATCTCTGGGCTGCCAGGGACATTCTGCTCCCTCCTCTGCTGTGGCCCCTCCTCAGGATTTAAAGGCTCTCTGTCCTCTTGCTCCCATCCACTCCCCATTTTCTGAAACTTGGTTGACCCTTCTTAATAGCCAATAGCCCCTCCATACATTTTCTCTTCGTTGTGGGTTTATTATCTGTATTTTATTCTTTTACTGTTATTTTTATGGGATATTGGAAAGGAGAGGAGAGGAATGCTTGCATTCAGTATTTTAATAGGAAGCCAGTTTACTATGAAAGAATGTAAACCTTAGAAACCAAAATAATGTGTGGTTTTCTTTTTAAAACAATCTTTTTTTCTGTTTCCTTAGAAATGGTGGTTCTCTTGAAAACATTGTATTGATGAAAAAGCCAGGTGCAAAAGACTACGTATTATATAATTCCATTTATACGAAATGTCCAGAGTAGGCAAATCCATAGAGCTAGAAAGTAGATTAATGGTTTCCTAGGGCTGGAGGTCATGGAGGAATTGGGGGGTGACTGCTTACGGATGTGGGGATTCTTTTTGGGTGATGACTTCTAAAATTGATTGTGGTGATGGCCGTGTACCTCTGTGAATACACTAAAAGCCATTGAATGGTGCAATTTAAGTGGGTGAGTTGTGTGAATTGTATCTTCCTAAAGCTATGAAAATGTGGTGGTCCTTTTTGGTTCATATATTAGGCACATTCTCTGTCAGTCTAAGACCAAAGAAGTCTTACTCAGTGTTAGATATATCACACAAACTGTAATGGTAAAGATAATGAATACTCTGATGGTGTCCATAACCTTTTTTTTAATAGGTTCAAAAATAAAGAAGCTGGTGTATCCACCTGTTTTCATGGGATTAGCTGCCTCTCTTTATTATCCACAACAAGCCATCGTATTTGTCCAGGTAAGTTAGATGCAGTAAGCTTCCATGTCCTTTGTTCTTGTTTATGTATGTATGGGTTTACTGCTAAATTTTATTTTATTTTGCAGCCTTTCTAACACCAGACTAAAATTTGTTTGTACATATAAATGAACTACAACAAATTTAAATGTTTTTCTGCACTATGTACCTCAGTTCTGGCCCTCCTTCCAGTGTCAGTATTCAGAGAATGCATGCTAATTTGAATATTAATCAAAGAAAATTTGCTATGCCTTTTTTTTGCATAATTACATGGAAATCTAGAGGCTCAAATTCCAAAGCTGCTAGTTACAGGTCATTCTCAGTTTGGGCTTATCTGGTCACAACCTGCCCTCCTTGGAGTTGCAGGCACGGGCCTGTGCTCTGGCCCTCTGCGCCTTCTCCCTCATCATGGTGCTAGCCTCGCTTTCCTTGCTGGGGACTACAGGGAGTGCAGTCCCTTCTGCTGGGAATGCCTTTCTCAGGGCTGTCAGTTGGCTGCTCCTTTCCTACCCTTCAGGCCTCAGTTTGATGACATCCTGGCAAGTAGAACACAGTGGCAAGAACACGGGTGAAGCTGATGCCTTAGTCAGCTTGAGCTGCCGTAACAAAATACCACAGACTGTGAGGCTTAAATAACAGAAATTTATTTTCTCACAGTTCCGGAGGCTGGAAGTCCAAGATCAAGGTATCAGCAAGGTTGGTTTCTCCTGAGGCCTCTCTCCGTGACTTGCAGATGGCAACCTTCTCCCTGTGTCCTCACATGGCCTTGTCATTGTGCGTGCACTCCCCTGGTGTATCATCCTTGTCTTATAACGACACTAGTTAGATTAGAGCTCTACCCTTATGATGAACTTGACCTTAATTACCTCTCTTAAGGCCCTGTCTCCAAATACAGTCGACTGTATCAACACTGTGGGTTAGGGCTTCAGTATATGAATTTTGGGGGATACAATTCAGTCCATAACAGCTGGACCAGCAGTTCTCAGAGTGTAGTCCCTGGACCAGCAGCATCAGGATCACCTGGGAACTTGTTAGAAATGCAAATTTTCAGGCCCCAACCCGGACCTACTGACTCAGACACTCTGAGGGTTAGGGCCAGCAATATGTGGTTTAGCAAGCCCTCCGGGGGATTTTTAGCAAGCCCATAATATTTGAGAACCACTGATAAAGACTAGACTCTCTCAGGGCAGTGGTGTGTGGACTTAGTGCGACTCTACATGTAGAGTCCCTTGGAAAACTGGCAAGAGCAAGGCCGACTCGAGGTTTTGAGGTCCTAGACAACTTATGGAGACAAGGACTCATTTGCCAGAATTGCCATCTCACACTGACACTTGGTCCTAGGAGGAATAGCAGTGCCATCACCAGATTTCGGCCTTGAGGGCTCTGAGCCAAAATGACCTGAAACTGTGCCCCCTGCAGTCCTTGTGACAGTGTTGAGTCTAGATTCCTAGACGCTGCTGCAGTTGCAGGTGGGAGCCCAGTGGCTCCAGCTGCGGGAAATTGTTACCTTTGGTGGCAAATACCAGTAAGATCTTCGTAGCATGGCCTTGACATTGTTTACAGCAGTCCTGGAGGCAGACAGTTACTGATCCTCTGCCTGCTTCAGCCCCAGCTCTGGAACAGTGAATCGTGTCTGCCTGCCCTAGGTCATAAAAATAATCAAACATCATCTCAGTCTATTATGGTTTAAATAGTAAATTGGCTGCTGGTTGAGAAGCATATGTGGTTGCCCTCTGAGTAGAGGCCTTTTTTAATCTTATATGCCACAGCATATGTTGCAAAAGATTTTTTATATTCACAACCAAGATAGTAGCATGCAAATCTGAGTTGTATTCTAATTTATTTTTAAAGTCAGTGGGAAGGAGTTTTGTCTTTTATTTTGTGCCTAGGGTAAGCCAGAGCAAAGCAATTAACTAGTTTCACTAGATATAAAACATTAGTGATCTGTTTGGGATGATGAAAACGTTTTGAAAATGGATGGTGGTGATGGCTGCATAGCATTGTGAATGTAATTAATGCCACTGAATTGTACACCTAAAAGTGGTTAGCATGGTAAATGTTATATTATGTGTATTTGCCACAATAAAACAAAACAACATCAGCGACTGAAAGAGAATTTCTGATACCGTTTTAGTGTCATTTAGTTCCTATTTCACAGTTTCTTTTCTACTTCCTCTTCTTTTTTTTTCTTTTTTTTCTAATGAATGCCATGACCTTGGACAAGCCACTTAATCACTTATATTCTGTTTTCTGTTCAGTAGTGTTTGGAGAAAAGTACTGTAAGAAAACCCTTAAAGTGATGGCAAATATTATTATTTAAAGCACTGAAAACAGTGCCATACTCATGATAAATGCTTGATATGTCTACCAGTGGGTGTGAGAATCATATCATATTCTAAGAACAGTTGGGGCAACTGGAAGAATATAACTTTTAAGAAACCAGCATGTTGCAGCAACCCCTGGATTTACTAGCACTGTGATCTTGGACGAGTCACTTGGCCTCTGAATATTTCCTTACAGTCTTTGCCTACTTACCACATAGGGTTGTTATATAGAATAGAGATAAATCATGTGAATGTGCTTTGTAAAGTAAAATGCTATACACAGACAAATTATTATAAAAATTAGGAAGAGAATAATAACTGCTTTCAGAAAATTGAAGTACTGTCATTTAGAAGAATAATCAGTATGGTCATAAGTAGGACCAACGAATGCAAATTATTGGAAGCATTTTTTTTTAAGAAAGCTCAATACTTAAAAAAAAAGTTTCCAACAATTAAAGCCAACAGGCCAAAGTTGGACAAGTGCATTTTAAGGTAGTGAGCTCACTGACCCCAAAATATTCTCTGACCCTGGGGCCTACCTCTCAGGATGTTGTAGAAAGGATTTTGAAACAGGAGGCAAAATCGCTATAGAAACTCAAAGA
This sequence comes from Lipotes vexillifer, assembly GCF_000442215.2. Classification (NCBI taxonomy): domain Eukaryota; kingdom Metazoa; phylum Chordata; class Mammalia; order Artiodactyla; family Lipotidae; genus Lipotes; species Lipotes vexillifer. The sequence continues at coordinate 503,474 of NW_006790779.1, read as the reverse complement.
CTTTATGTTTTGAGGGATCTGAGAAGACTGAAAGTATCTTTACTGGGCTCACCTATTTTTTTTTACCTAGCCCCCAAAATGAATGATTGATTTTAAACTTGATTTTCAGACTTGTTTGGCTGTTACGTGCTAGATGTGATAGGTAGAAGCCTTCCTTCTTGTCTGATCTTCAGACATTTCCCATATCAGCAATGATCTACATTTTTTTCCCTTGAAATTGTGAAAGTTTGAAATATACACCTATAATTTATGGCAAATTATTTTAAACAGTAACTATACACTGGCAAGCTATTTTTTCTTTTTATGCTATCATTCTTACTATCTTTTATTTGCTTACATTGCACAGTTTTAATGTGTATGTCCCAAGATTCCTGTGTTTGTCGTATGCTTAAATACAGTTCTTTTGGAAACAGGGCAAAAGAAAACAAAATTCTCTTCCTTACTACTTCATGTATGGAATAGCAATGGGTCTTTTATATTTTGTTTCAAGGTCAGTGGGGAGAAATTATATGACTGGGGTTTACGTGGATACATAGTCATAGAAGATTTATGGAAGGAGAACATTCAAAAGGTGAGAAAGATCTTTTTCATTATCTTCCTTTTGGTTTAAATATGTGGTTTCTCTCGGGTTTTATAAAATTCTTGATGCCCTGTTGCTTGCTCTTGCTTTTTCTGTTTGTATTTCCTTATGCTTCTAGCTCAGATTCTCTGGTGGCCTTTATTGGAGGAGCAATAGAACCTCTGTGCATTTGATTATTTTCAGCAGGGCTGAATAAGTGGGGGCCATAAAATACATTCCACCCCAGTCTTAGACCATAATTTCCACTTTATTGTATTTACAGTTTGCTCAAAGTGTTGCATATTATCTGAAAGTTTTATCAAAACTAGATTCAAAGGGAACATGCTATGCTCCCAGCAAAAGACAAATAACCGAGACTCCTCTTGATATTTCATTCACCATAGGCTTTGTTCTTCGCTTTATCAGTACTGTAACTGTTCATCCCCTAGCCTATGGGCCCAGTTAAGGGCATATACGGGACCAGCCACCAGTTACAGGCCATTGTGCTGACTGGTGGGCAAACAGCAGAGGGGAAAAGGTTGTGGAATTATAAGGACAGGTCATTTTTTTGTCTCTTCTCACAGCCACTTAGCTGATTAAATGTTGCCCATGTTTGCTGGGACATTCCCTCTTTCCTCTGATAAGGATTAGAGAATATAGAACAAGGCATCATGCCTCCTCCAAGCACTCAGAGGCACAGCTCGATAAGGAAGAATTAGGGTTCTTATTATTAACATACCTTCTGTATCATAGAATACTTTTGACTCCTGTCATCTGAAATCAGAATACCCTTTTAAAAAATATAAATACCTAGGGAATTCGCTGGTGGTCCAGTGGTTAGGCTCCGAGCTTCCACTGCAGGGGGCATGGGTTCAATCCCTGGTCGGGGAACTAAGATCTCGCCAGCTATGCGGCATGGGCCATAAATAAATAGATAGATAAATAGATAAATACATACCTATCTCAAAACCCAGGATTTCGAACTGGAATTTGGAAGTAACATTAACGGAATAAATTATAAGCCCTCCTCATTAGTTACATAAACAATCTTCCAGTGAAATCTTAAGACTAATTATTGTACTGGTGATTTGTAATGAATTAGTCTCTGTTGAGCCTGTTTAAACTAGCTCTTGAATAGGAAGTTCTATATTAATATCAAGTGCCCTTTGGCAATCCCTTTTAAAGAATAAACGCTCATAGTTTTATTTTCATTTCCCTGACATTTTCTTTGGAAGCTTTCTTTCCTGTTTAAAAAATTCCTGAAGTCCACACTGAGTTTAATATGGTAAAGGAAACAGAATGTCAGGAAAACTATACACAGCCTTAGAAAGAAATGTAGAAAATGAAACTCCTCCTCAGTTCTGAATGCTCACTGTGGTGTCGGTGCAGAACCGATGCACATGAAAGCTATGGTGGGGGGGATCCCCTGGGAGCCTCTGAGCACTCACTGTGGTGTCAGGCAGACACATGCACACCAATGGGACTGTGGTTGGAATGCAAGCTAAGCCGAGCAGCATTTTACTGTAATTTGAAAACGTTGGATATTACAGCTACTCGTATTTACATGCAAGTCTTTGGGGAGCGAGATAGTAAAGATGCCTAATTAGCCTGGGGTTGGTCTACATGTCTTCTGTGATCTTCCTTCTATGCTCTTGCCCTCTTGAGCGTCACTGAGAGCTTAGTGTTCTTCCATTCATTTACTCTCAAAGCACAGTTGTCCTGACAGCTATCTGTTGTGAATAGAAGATAATAAAATGGATGTTGACTACTTAAACATTTAGCACAAGTTTTAAATGAAAAATATCAGAAGGCCTTATTAATTCAAGATTTGATATAGTTAGATTTGGGGAATTATTTGATATGTACATACTTTTGGTGGTAAATAGTCAAAGAAATGTGTGGACATTGTGTTTAAAATGGGGCCCTGAGGGACTTCCCTGGTGGTCCAGTGGTTAAGGTTCTGTACTTCCAATGCAGGGGAACTAGATCCCCGCATTCCACAAATTTCTTTGACTATTTACAACCAAAAGTAGGTACATCTGTTAGATTATTATAGTACAAACAATTATGAATCAGCTTGCACCTAATTGAGACTGGTAATTGAAGCCTAACTTGAAAACCAATTTCCAAACATGCTAAGAAACAAACAAATATCTCCTCCATGAGGTGTTCTTCAGTTCCCTTCAAAGAATTCCCAGGCCCCCAAAGATAAGTCTTTGCTCTCGTTAATAAAGCAAAAACAAACAAAAAATACCGAAACCCACAGAGTCCAACAAGTGGGGGGCAGCGAAATCAATAAAAGACAATGGCATTTCACTATCAAATAATGGGGCCCTGAAATTTTAAGTGGTATGAATGATGGTTCAGTTCTCAATTATATTATTTCCCATGGAGCTGTATTACTCTCAGAAACTCTCAGTCTGTGGCATTTTTTGCTCTGCCACATCTCTTTTCCCTTTTAGGAATTAATTCTAAATGTTTGCACTGAGTCTTCTATCACCGAAGTTTGGATGAGGTGGTCTTTCAGTCCTGTCATTGGTCAGTGAAGAGGAACTTATCTGCTTCAGCTAAAATGAATTCTTTGTCAGAACTGTGAAGCAAAGATGGGTGTGTCCAGAAATATTGTCATCATAATGGGTCTAGGTTTTTTTTTCTTTTTTTGAGATAAAAGAACATATAAAATATGTCATAAAATACAACATATATAATATAAAATAACTGCATATATATGTATATTTACAGTTTAAAATCCAACAATATAATGACCATACATATACCAACAAACCATCCATCTTTAAAAATAGGAAATTACCAATGTCTTCCAAGTTCTTCCTGGGCCCTTCCATCTCCCCAGAGAGAACCACTATCCAGAATTTTGTGCTTTTCATTCCATTGTTTTTCTTTAAACTTTTTCTTTTAGTTGAACCACGTAACGTATTTATTCTAAAACACTGTAGTTGAGCTTGCCTGTTTTTGCCTTTATAATATAAATAACTATCAAATATACATATAAATAAATATATAGTTTAGATGGAGTCTTACTATATGTGTTATTTTGCAAGTTGTTTTGTTCCCTAAACATTATGTTAATGGGTTGTGTATGCCCGTAATTTATTAATTTACCCTGCTATGGAATATTTCTTTGTGGGAAAATACCCATGTTGATGGCTAACTAGGTGGCTTTCAGTATATTGTTGTTGCACACATAGCTTTGAGCATATTTCTGTACATGTGTCATGGTTTATTAAGAGTTTCTTAGGTCAGGGACTTCCCTGGTGGCACAGTGGTTAAGAAGCCACCTGCCAATGCAGGGGACACGGGTTCGATCCCTGGTCCGGGAAGATCCCACATGCTGTGGAGCAACTAAGCTTGTGCACCACAACTACTGAGCCCACATGATGCAACTACTTGAGCCTGCGCGCCTAGAGCCCGTGCTCCACAACAAGAGAAGCCACTGCAACGAGAAGCCCACGCACCGCAACAAAGAGTAGCCCCCACTTGCCATAACTAGAGAAAGCCCGCGCTCAGCAATGAAGACCCAATGCAGCCAAAAATTAAATTAAATTAAATTAAATTAAAAAAAGAGTTTTTCTAGGCCAGGATTCCTAGTTCATAAGGTCTGCACGTCAATTTTACTAGATGGCAGGTTTTCCATTTTTGCCGGTCTGGTGCCTTTAAAATAGTTTTTCACTGTGTGTGTGTGTGTGTGTGTGTGTGTGTGTGTGCGCGCGTGCGTGCGCGTGTGTGTCTTTACTTTGTTCCCCAATTTTTATTTTGAAAAAATATTTCAAAACTACAGAACAGTTGCAGGAATAGTATAATGAATATACCCTTCACGTAGATTCACCAATTAACGTTTTGCTACATTTGCTTTGTCTTTTTACACGTGCTTGGGTGCTCACATACATGTGTATTTTATTTTTCTGAACCATTTGAGAGTTAGTTGTAGATACTGCGCTTTCTACCCATTTCTAATTCAGCATATATTTCTAAAGAACATGGTCAGTTACTGATATAATCACAATACCATTATCATGCTCAGGAAAGTTGACATTTCATTGTTTACATAATCATTATCTAATATACAGTCCATAGTCAGGTTTCCTCAGTTGCCACAATAATGTGCTTTCTTTCAACAATTTTTAAATTGATTTTTTTATAGCTGAGTGAATTATTATAAGGCACACACCCTTGTAACCATCATCTGGGACAAAAACCCAGAATTTTGCCAGCCTCCCCAGAAGCCCTTCCATGTAGCTCACCCCAATCACATTCCTCTCTTTCCATCCAAAACTACCTACTATCCTGATTTCCATAGTAGGAAGTAACTTCCCTGTTTTTCTTAATGGCTTTATCACCTAAGTCTTTATCCCTGTCACTTTAGTCTTGCCCATGATTATTTCTGACTTGATATTCCTTTTAAGTCTTTTTTTTTCCCTTTTAAGTCACTTAATCTACAGGTTCCCCTTCCATCCTCTTATTTTCCTTACACTGTATTTGTTAAAGGAACCTGGCATGTAGGACCTGTAGAGTTTCCAACAGTTTGGGTTTTGCGGATTGCACGCTTATGGTGCAGTTGAACATGTTCCTTTCTTCTCTACGTTTCCTGTAGATTGGCCACTGGATCCAGAGGCTGCCTAATCAAGTTCGTGTTTGATCCTGTTGGCAAGGCTATAGGTCTATGTAGGCATCTAAGTTTTTGCTTCACTTTACCATTTTGGTGTTAGTGGCTGTTGAGGCCCAATGCCTAGACCTACTGACTCACTGGGAGTTGGAAAATCGTGATATTCTATTTCTGTCATTTCATTTTCACATAATAGCTAGAACACTTTAATAAGGAACTACTACCCCTCATATACTATTTAGTTACCCAGTTATAGGAAAGATAGGATAAATGCTCAATTTTTGCTCTTATTTATCTGGTTTTCAAAATAATAAATTGGTTCCCTCTCATCCTCAGAAGGTCACCAATTAGTGGGGTTTTTTTAGAATCATTTTGAATTTGTAGATTTAAATATATTTGGGTTTGAGTGCTTTGTATTTCTTATCCTTGTTGGAGTTCAGATTGCTCCATTTTGGCTAGTAGAAGTTGGCTCTGCGTCCTTTTGACATGACACAAGGACTCTGCAATAGTTTCCTCGCTGTCTGGCATGTCAGAATGGTCTCAGAATCTCTCATTGTTGTTTTAATGTATGTTCCTTTGATTACTAATGAGGTTGAGCATCTTTTCACATGTTTATTGGTTTCTTCTTGAAATGCCTGTTCATGTCTTTTGGCCTTTTTTTTTTTTTGTTTGTTTGTTTTTTTTGCGGTACGCAGGCCTCTCGCTGCTGTGGCCTCTCCCGTTGCGGAGCACAGGCTCTGGGCGCGCAGGCTCAGCAGCCATGGCTCACGGGCCCAGCCGCTCCGCGGCACGTGGGATCGTCCCGGACCGGGGCACGAACCCGTGTCCCCTGCATCAGCAGGCGGACTCTCAACCACTGCGCCACCAGGAAAGCCCTTTTTGGCCATTTTTCATGTGGGTCATTAGTTCCTTTCTTAATGATTTATAAGAGTTCTTTATTTTTTCCTAGATACTAATATTTTTGGTCACATGTTTGCAGATGTCTTCTCCCAGTTTGAGGCTTGTTTCTTCAGTTTTGGTGCCTTTTGATGATCAGAAGTACTTAATGTAGTTGATTCATAGATCTTTTCCATTACGGTTTTCACTCTTTGACTCTAGGTGCTTAATAAAAACATGAAACTATTGATTGTCCATTGCTAAGCTGAAACCCTTTCAGAATAGTCCTAGCTCAAAGCCTGAGTTTCAGAGATGGAGGCTGTTTGTGGGTGTCAGGCCCCAGGGTCACAGATAGCTCTTTTGGAGTTGTCTTCTACGTTAGCCAAACACAGCAGTGTGTTTCAGTAAAAGTCATGTTTAATTTTCACTAGATTTTTTAAAAATGTGACAAGTTACTATCAGAGAATTGTAGAATGACTGTTAAAGACCAACAATAACTAAAAAGAAAAATCTTAATAATTCTTTGAAGGTAAGGAAAATATAAAAGAAATGTAAACCTGTTACTAACATGAAAACTGAGCAGAACTTCTAAAGCTGAACTTTTAATAGTTGTATTCAAGCCTTTGCTGGCTCA
>NW_006790779.1:490586-496771 GCF_000442215.2 Lipotes vexillifer | reverse complement strand
CAGCAGGAAATTGAAAGGGAAGCAGCAGCCATCAATCTGAGTAAATGTGTCCTGCTTTCTTTTTCTCCATTTGAAATTCCTTAGCTTTCTAAACACACTCAAGTTTTGCTGTAAGTTATGTGATTTTAAAGTGATCATCTTTGAAATAAGGCAGTCACAGAAGGAGAAATACTGTATGATTCCACTTAAATGAAGTATCTAAAATAGTCAAATTCATAGAAGAAGAGAGTAGAGTGGTGGTTGCCAGGGGCTGGGGGGAGTGGAAAATGGGGAGTTGCTAATCAATGGGTATAAAGTTTCAGTTATGCAAGATGAATACATTCTAGAGACCTGCTGTACAATATAGTGCCTATAGTTAACATTACTGTATTGTACACTTAAAAATTTGTCAGGAGGGCAGACATGTCATGTTAAGTGTTCTTACCACAATAAAATAAAAATAAGGACAATGTGGTGGGTTTTCCATAAAGCTAAATTTGTTCTGAATTTGTGCCCTTTCTAGTTTTTGCTGTTTAAAATTCTAAGAAATAAAGGTACTAGGCAATGATTTTTTCTTTTCTTGCCTGTGTTGGGTCTTCATTGCTGTGCCCAGGCTTCCTCTAGTTGTGGGGAGCAGGGGCTACTCTTCGTTGTGGTGCGTGGGCTTCTCATTGCGGTGGCTTCTCTTGTTGTGGAGCACAGATTCTAGGCACACAGGCTTCAGTAGTTGTGACACACAGGCTCAGTATTTGTGGCTCGTGGGCTCTGGAGCGCAGGCTCAGTAGTTGTGACGCACGGGCTTAGTTGCTCTGTGGCATGTGAGATCTTCCTGGACCAGGGATTGAACCCGTGTCTCCTGCATTGGCAGGCAGATTCCTAACCACTGTGCCACCAGGGAAGTCCCTTTCTTTTTTTTTAAACATCATTACTTAACAAAATAAAAAGTAAGAAATCCTGAAAAAAAAAAGTCTCCTTTTTCGAAAGGCATACACTTTTGGTATGAGGAAAGGTAGACAAGGCAGGATGCAGCATGGCCTGGTGGCCAAGAGAGTGGACTCCAGAGTGGGTGCACCGGGCTCTTCCCCCACTCCCACCCCACCCCCACCTCTTACAAGCCTTGAAACCTTGGGAAATCGCTCTGGTGCTCTTGGGAAATGGGGGTAGTACCTCATGGGGCTGTTTCAAGGATTGAGTTTATCCATGTGAGAAGCTGAGAAAATGGACAGACTTTAGAAATGGTAACCATGATAGATGTCATGTGACATCTGCATAGGAGAAGGTAACATTTCCTGATGGAAAATGGAGCCCTAGGGCTTATTATACTCCTTAGTCAAAAGTCCTCCTATCTGTTTTAGTTTCCTATTGCAGCCATAACAAATGACCACAAATTTACTGGCTGAAAGTAATACAAATTTATTATCTTAGACTCTGTAGGTCAGGAGTCTGGTGCTAAATCAAGGTGTCAGCAGGGCTGCCTTCCTTTCTGGAGGTTCCAGGGGAGAATCCGCTTCCTGCTCCTTGAGGTTGTTGACAGAATTTAGTTTCTTGGCAGTTCTAGGACCAAGGTCTGCTTTGCTAGCTGTCAGCTGAGGGTAGTTCCCAGCTTCTAGAGGCTGCAGCATTCCTTGACTCCCAGCCCTCTTCCTTCGTCTTCAGAGCCAGCTGCTGCAGATGAGTCCTTTTCATGTCCCATTTCTTTGACCCCAGTCTTCCATCCTCTTAGAGTATAGGAACCCATGTGATTCGATTGGGCCCACCCAGATAATCCAAGATAATCTCCCTATTGTAAGGTCAGCTGGTTAGCAACCTTAACTCCAGTGCCATGGTAATTCTCCTTTGCCATGCACGGTAGCACAGTCACAGGTTCCAGGATTAGGGTGCAAACATCTTTGAGGGGGCTGTTATTCTGCCTACCACATCCAGTGAACTGGAATTTCACTGGGGTCTTTAACAGGTCATTTATGTTTACCTTTTATTTCCTCATCAAAAAAGTTAAGTGACCTACCACATAGGATAGGTAGTTTTTTTTTTAACATCTTTATTGGAGTATAATTGCTTTACAATGGTGTGTTAGTTTCTGCTTTATAACAAAGTGAATCAGCTATACATATACAGATATCCCCATATCTCCTCCCTCTTGTGTCTCCCTCCCACCCTCCCTATCCCACTCCTCTAGGTGGTGACCAAGCACCGAGCTGATCTCCCTGTGCTATGCAGCTGCTTCCCACTAGCTATCTGTTTTACATTTGGTAGTGTATATATGTCCATGCCACTCTCTCACTTCACCCCAGCTTACCCATCCCCCTCCCCGTGTCCTCAAGTCCATTCTCTATGTCTGTGTCTTTATTCCTGTCCTGACCCTAGGTTCATCAGAACCTTTTTTTTTTTTTTTTAGATTCCATATATATGTGTTAGCATACGGTATTTATTTTTTCTCTTTCTGACTTACTTCACTCTGTATGACAGTCTCTAGGTCCATCCACGTCACTACAGATAACTCAATTTCGTTTCTTTTGGGATAGGTCATTTTTATTGACCACTTGCTGTGAGCTTGGCCCTGTGTGCTAACTGTATGCTCAGGAAGAGTCTGTGAGGCAGATTCTATTATTATCTCCATGTTATAAACGAGGAAACTGCATTTTGGAAGAGTTAAGTAATTGATCAAAATAATTCAACTGGTGAGGGGATCAGACATTTCAAGTGGATTGCTGTACCTCAAAGGTTTGGCTGGAAATCCCCCTTCATATGGCAGTGCATACTAATTAGAAATAAATATTTTGATTAAAACAAATGTTTGAATTTTGCTAATAGAAATTATTATTCATGTTCATGGAATGGTAAGAAAATAAAATGTCTACTGTAGCTTAGCCAAGTTGACACATAAAATTAACCATCACAGTGCAGTGCTGTTTAGCTTATTCCTCTAGCCCTTTGCAACCCAATATGGCAGGCACCAGATGTTGATTACCTGAAGTGTAGCTAATCTGAACTGAGGTATGCTGTAAGCACAAATTCACACCAAATTTAGAAGACATGGTACAAGTAAAAAGATTGTAAACTATCTCATAATTTTAATGTTGATTGATGTTATATTGATTACATGTTGAAATAATAGTATTTTAGATGTGTTGGGTTAAATAAAATGTATCAATCGCTTTAAAAAAACAATGGAACCCAATATGTATTGAAATTAGGTATAAGGAGAATGGTTGCATTGTAAAATATTTTAAATAAAACTGTCTGAAAATGCAAAAAAATTTGATTTCTGGCTTGTGCTAAGTCACAAACTGTCTTTTGAAGTCAGAATGTTGTTTTTGCTGAGATGATGATGGGTTCTGCCAAGAGAGATCTGATTTGTAATAGGGTGGATGGGTTCAGTACTTCATTAGTGAGATATTTGACTGTCATGTTTTGTTATACTATAAGTGATATGTAATCAGACAAGAAAAATTTCCTAGCAACAGTTGTTTTCTTCAACCAGAAGAATGTTTTTATGTGCTCATTTTCTTAATGTCCAAAGGATAAAAAAAGTTTATGAATTTAGCATCTTATATTCTTATCTTGTTCTAAGAAAATATATCTTATCTTATATTTTTGATTAACTAAGTAGGGAACCACATGGTTTTTATGACAGACCCAATTGTTGGACATAGTTATCTCACTTGCCTTCATAAGCCTCTTTTTATCTCTTCTTCATTAATTACATACCCAAACTTTTTTTTAAACACTCATCAAGTCTCTAGGTTCTACCTCATTTCATTTGTTTATTCAACAAATGTTTGAATACTGTGTGCTAGGAGGTCCTAGGAGTATTGTGCCCTCATGAAACATATATATTTGTGAAGGATTCAAACATGAATGAAAGAATTACACAAATCAGGAAGTGCATGGATGCTATCAATGTGAATAAAAGGTTCTTATCTGAATCGAAGGTCAGAGGACAGGGGAAAGCCTTGATCTAAAGGATGAATAGCATTTAGCCAGACCAAAATTGGGATTGACCAGTCTAGGTCAAGGGACTTTTTTTGCAAAGGTCCTATCCCAGGAAAGAGCTTGGCAAGTTGGAAGAGCAACAGCAAGAAGGCCTCTGGGGTGTGTGTGTGTTGTGTGTGTGTGTGTGTGTGTGTGTGTGTGTGTGTGTGTGTGAGAAAGTGGCTCTCAAGGAATAGCGTAATGCATAGGCGCCGAGTCCTGTAGAGCTCTGTTCAGAGCAGCAAGTGGACCTGGATACTGTATGATGATCCACCAAGCAATACGTATGGCCTGTTTCCCCAGAACTGCATCATCAAGTGAATGTGGTCTGTAGATAGGGTGACCATATAATTTATCATCCAAACCAGGTTACTCTTGAGAGTGAAACAGGGCACTATTAATTATGCTGGGACAATAAGTATAAACCAGTATGTATAACTTGGGCAAGCCAAGATGTATGATCACTATGCTTAGAGACAGGTTCTCAACCACTTCAGTAAGCCTGAAGTTGCCTAGGAGCCATGCTCTGAAATTACAGGGTTAGGCATGTGTTCCTGCTTTCTCACATTCCCCCCTCCTTCACCCATGGATAACTCTGAGAGAAGGCCACTGGCAGAACCTGCACCAAGTCTAGACCACAGAATCACAGCCCTATTGCCCACCCAACTACAGCCTAGTGTTTTTCAGATTGCCATCTCATGAGAGCTCAGATCCTTGACGTACATCAGGTCTTATTAATGTGTTTTCAGAATTAAAAGTCTTAAAAACATCTGGGAAAGCAAGTAAGGCCTTAAACATTTAGCACGTGAACTTTTCCCACTAGAACCTTTCCTACCTTACTTCTCATTGATGACGTGACCTAATTATATGTTCCCAGATGGTGGCCAGGCGGAATGGGTGCCGTCTGGTTATAACCTCTTCCAGAGTAAACATGTTTTGTGATTTAGCCCCTATGGTGGATGATATACGGAGCGGAGTACCCACAGGAAACCGTCCCATAGGTGTGAAACCTTTTTTTTTTAGTTTCAGATCATGATGACTATTCTTTTTTTTTTTTATTGGAGTATAGTTGATTTACAGTGTTGTGTTAGTTTCAGGTGTACAGCAAAGTGATTCAGTAAAACCTTCTTTAACAATTACAGTGGCATGAAGTAGTAAAGAAATCTTTTCACTGTTGATTGGATTTTTTATCAAATCAGCTCTTGGCCAAATCTGTGTAGTGAGGATTAATGGAGCTTTATTTCCTGCTCTCCTCTGTGCCTGAGTCACTTTCTACAGCAGGGCCCTCAGGGAGCCCTAGTAATTCCTTCAGTTTACCGAGACATGGGTCACTTTGCATCAGATAATATTCAGTCACATGGTGAAGATGTGCACTTTGAAACAGTCTACTATTTCTTTAGAAGTTTTACTGTTTCTTTTCAAACTGCATTAATATTCTTACTTTCTGTTTTACAAGTCGGAAAATGTGAAGAATTCACCCGGAAATAAGTAGAATACTCCATGCTCTGCCCATTTTAATCAGGTAAAGAACAAGAAAACTCTGTGGTTATTTTTAGCATTATTAGCACCAATTGAAATGACTTGTCTTTAATTAATTTAATTTGATTAATTATAGCCATTTCAACTTCGTGTGGACACATAAGGGTCAGGATGATATTTCATTCCATCTTTAATTTCTGGGCTTAAGTGCTATGACTTTTTAATTGTGTTTGTTCCTGAGAAGTACCTGGGTTTTTTAGACAAGCTAGAACTCGACATTTGGGATTTGTCTATAAACCTATTTCAAACAATTATTTCTGAGGCTTATTTTTTTTTTTTCAGACAGCACTTCACTGTAGTAAGCACAGTTGTATTCATCTAATAATCATTCAATAAACATTTGCTGAATGCATGACTATTGTAGAGAAGCTCAAGATTATATAGAGTAAGTGACATAGGGAATTCATAGGTGTCGTTGTCTTTCTTTGTAGATTTGAGTAACTTGAGTCTAGAGAAATTTAGGATGGTATCTGATAAAGTCAATCAGTATGATTTCTTCTGGTCGTATACTCAATTCACCATTTGTTTTCATTCATATGTTCAGTATTTACCCATTGAGTACTTGCTAAGTAGAAAACACTAGTTATGGGCTTCCCTGGTGGCGCAGTGGTTGAGAGTCTGCCTGCCGATGCAGGGGACGCAGGTTCGTGCCCCGGGCTGGGAAGATCCCACATGCCGCAGAGCGGCTGGGCCCC
>NW_006790779.1:465883-490249 GCF_000442215.2 Lipotes vexillifer | reverse complement strand
AAAAAAAAAAAAAAAAAAAAAAAAAAAGAAAACACTAGTTATGTTAATATTATTTTGTGTATATATTAAAAATTATATAATAGCACTTATGATTTCATGGTAATTAGATTATATTGAATTTGGAAACAATCTAAATATTCAGCTACAGGAAAATGGTTTGATTATGGTATGTCCATAAAGAGGAATGTTATTATGTTTCAATAATATTTAATTGCATGGGAACATATGCACAATTATTAAATTAAAAAAAAAAAAGGCTAGTGTGATACATTTTTAGAGAGGATAATGACCAGGAAATACAACAAAAATTTAAGTATGCATCTTCAGATAGTAGGATTATGGATGATTTTTATATTTTTTCTTCTATATAACTTTATGTATTTTTAAATTTTTTGCAATGAATATGCATTTTCTTTATAATAGAAATTTGTTTAAAAAAATCAGTGTCACATTTATCATAAGTCATGGCTACTATTTAAAACTCATGAAAGCTCTGGGTTTGAGGTTTTCTTTCTCAAGTTGTCTCTGTGTTTTCAGAGACCTAGAGAGTCATATAATCTTAGAATTTGAAAAGGATCATCTGGCCCAACCCCCAGCCTCAAGCGTAAATTCTTTGTAGCCCTGTGTGTTCCCACTTTTCACCTTCACTGATAGGAAAAGCACCCCACAGGACAGCCATCTTTGGGCAGTCCTAAGTTTTAGGGAGCTGTTTCTTATACTAAGCAAAAATACGTCTCCTTGTAACTTCTACACAGTGGTCTGATCTCGCCTTAGCAGTCACAGAAAATAAATCCAGATCCTCTTTCACATCACAGCCTTTCATATAGTAACCCCAAATCAGCATTTCTCAAATTTTGTTATACAAATTACCTGGGAAGCTTGTTAAAAAGCAGAGGCGTAGGCCCCACCGCAGAACTGGCATCTCTGGAAAGTGGGGCCCGATGTGCGTCAGATATGCTGTTAGAAAGGCTACTGGTGGGTAAGCAGCCAGGAAGTCACACATGTCCTTCAGAGACTTTACACTGAATATGGTTATATTTCTTTACAGGGGCAGCGAGCCACAGAATAAAGGAAAACCATGTACATATCCACTTCATTCTTTCAAAAATATTCTGGGCCAGAGTTCAGCTTACTATATACACAGCCTTGATTTCATTTTTAATTTTTGTTAGCTCTTTATTGGAGACGTAATTTTTAATTATAAAAGTGATGCATATTTGTTGTAAAGAATTTTTTTAGATAAATATTTTTAAAGCTTGTCTTGTCCTCCATTCCTTTCCCAGAGGTAATTTCTGTTGATAGTTTGGTACATCATTCCAGACTTTTTTCTTTATGTATAACATACACACACACACACACATGCACGTGCACATGCACACGCATCCATACATGCTTTTGGGTTTTTGATAGAATGAGATCATGTTCCTTGTACTGTTTTGCAAGTATACTGAAAGCTCCATGCAGGCACATAGTGCAGTTTTATTATCACACCTAAAGAAGTTAACACTAATTCCATAATATCATCTTATAATCAGATAGTTTGCAGATTTCCCTGATTGTCTCATTAATAACTTTTTACAGTTATTTTGTTTGAGTCAGAATCCAAACAAGATCTGCCACTGCATTTGACTGATGAGTCTCTTAAGTCCCTTTTATTTTATTTATTTTAATTTTTTTACAAAGATATAAACTGTCTTTATTTTCAGATGTTTTAAGTCCCTTTTAAACTGTAATAGTTCCTTCTCCCTCATTTTTCTCTTATCATTTATTTGTTGAAAAACTGGGCTTATTTGTCCTTCCCATGCTCTGGCTGTGGCTGAGTGCATCCATTTAGTGTCATTCTGTTTATCTCTTGGTTCCTCTCCTCTCTGCATTTCCCATAAACTGATAGTTGGATCTGAAGGCTAAATCAGATTTAGGTTCAATTTTTTGGTAAGAATACTTTGTAGACAGTGTTATGTTTAGTTATGTTGAATTAACTTGCTTTTTTTTTCACTTAATATGTTGTGTACATCTTTCCCTGTTGGTACTTATAGATCTATCTCATTCCTCCTTTAGCTGCTTCATAATTTCCTAGTATGGACTACCATGATCTATTGAATCCTTATTAATATAGATTACTGGCAGTTTGTAGGTTTTTTTTTAACAATGCAGTAAATCTATTGAATTCTTAGAGCAGTTCAAAACAGATTAATAAACAGAGATAGAAAAGGTAAGTTAGTGGTTTAGATGTTTAAGAATTATTAGTTTTATATTAAAACTAACATATTTATAAAACTCTAATTGCTAAGTAGGTTCATTATGTATTAGGAAAAAGGCAATCTGGAGAAGAGTTGGTTTGTCTTTGGTGTCTTTGGATTTGATGTGTGTTTCATTCCAGAAAAGAATGATGGGGTGATGTGAGGAAAGGTATGCGTCAGACTAACAATGATGTAATCATGCTCTCCTCCAGCAGATGGATGGAAATGTAGTTGTTTGGTTTTCAGAAGGGGAGCGATGTAGTGTGTCCTGTGCCATTTAAGCGTTTATTTTTAATTTATTCACCCATCCATCTGTTTATCTCAGATACCCAGCTAGCTGAGAATCTGCATGTAGTATTGATGTAACACAAAACCTTTCTGGTTTTTAGTGTACCCATTTATAAAATGGGAATAATTACAGATTTCTCTGGCTCATTGTCATCCTCATGGTCATATAATGGTATTATAAGTATTTGATGTGATCACTTAAACCTAAAGAATTTTCAAACTGCAGAATCTTAGAGCTGTTTTTATTTTGGGGGGAACTGTTTATTTATGTTATTTGTTTTCTTTTAGTTATAGGTAAACATTGGAAACTCCATATGGTAAACCAGTATTTCTACAGAAAAATGGCAGAGAAGTCAGTACTGAATGTAGTAAGTTGGCATTCTTCTTCAGGAAAAACTATACTAGGCCTCTTTGTTATCTTGGGTGATGCCATACTCCAAGTGGACTAATCTGAAATTCTTTCACCTAGAGATAATGTATGAGCCTTAGAACTCCTCATTCTCATGTTGCTATTTATGTACATAATTAAAATTCTAAGTTAAAAAAAAAGTTGTCCTGCTTTTTTTCTCTTATTATTTATTGAGTGACAGTTTAAGTGTATCTCATGTCCCTGTGTGTGTCTCTGAGTGTACCTGTATGTGTGGGGGGCGGTATGCGTGTGTGCATGGTGTGTGTGTATGTTAAAACCATTCACTCTGCTTCTTAGCATCAGCTGTCAGGCAGTCTCCAAAGATCAAGTTGAGAAAAGTGGCTCTGGAGCAGAGAGACGATGCTTCTATTGCCAGCACAAGGAGCAAAACTTGTAAGTAATAGTTTGCCTGACCCTGATGAGAAGACATACAAAAGAACAATGACCGTGACCCCTTATTGTGTGCCATTACCTCCCAGCTTGTACAGATCTTCCAGTTCTTGACTGCCAGCGGGAGATGCATAATGACGTAGTCTCTGTCCTCTGCCAGCGGAGGAGTGGTATGTGGTTGTGTGTGTTGGTTCTCTGTATGTAGGGCTTGTATTTGCCTTTGTGGCCTCTAAATGCACAGCTCATTGAACTCCGTCTTCCCGGTGCTGGTGGGAACAGCAGGAGTTTCTTTTGACTTGTTATCCAGCCAGGAAGGATGGGTGGGGAAACTGTATGAAAGAGGATTGAGAATTTCCAAATTTCAGTCAAGCTTAGAAATTATAAGTCATCTTTGTATTCTTATAGTGTCAATTTAATTCCTAAATTGTTGACCTTCCAGAACTGATAGCAGTTGGTAAGATAGCAATACACAAATGGAACATGCACATGTTAATGTTAAATACATTTGACAGAGCCAAGATGACAGGAGCGGTGCCAGCATTGTTACTGGATTAATGAGCCGAAGCATATTTGTCTCCAGAATAATCCCCCTAGTGACCCAGAAATCTTTTATGTCCTGCTATACTGAAATACTTTCATGTTACTATACCAGTCAACCAAATACATTAAAGCTGTGCCTAAATTATAATATCTCACTATAAATATACTATTATTGTTTCAGGCTTTTCCCGTTGGCTTGGCTTCCTCTGTCAGAAAGTAGAGAATCCACAGGTTTCCTCACTCTTGATCTAGAGAAGATGAAGGAATGGCCCCCACCACAGTGTGCTCTGGAGATCATCAATCAAAAGGTGTTTCAGAGTCTCCTAATTGGAAGGTATTACTTCCATTTTTAACACTTTAGTCGTGTTGAAACCTTGCCTTAAAATCTCTTAACTCCTCCAAGGACAGTGGGTCTCACAGAGCTGGCACCCAGTAGTATCTGGCTCATATTTAGGATAACAAGGGAATCACCTCCCACCCAGGGCAACTCAGTTGCTTTTATACTATGATCTTTTCCTTTCATGGCTGTTTGTATCCAGTGCTGCCTTTTTTTGTATTTAATACTTTTTGCATGCCTTCCATGAACTTTGAACTGCAGGGAATATAAATTTTGCATATTATAGTATTTTACATTTCCCTAGCTGTTTATACTTTTCTAATGCTATTTTCTATCTTTCCTTTTTGGCTTATTTCCTGACCTCAGTGCATTTGTACTGTTTTTCTCTGTCCTGAGGCAATACTCTCTACTTACATTTACACTCTTTATTCTGTTTCTTATGACCATTTTTTCTTATAATAAGACTGACTCTCAATCCAATTTATCTCTAACTTAATCAGGATGGTTCTATTTGAATAACTTTAGGGCTTTGGAGAGAACGTTCTCTACCATACAGAGTGATTTAAGCTTCTCTGAAGAGACAGATGTGACATGTTTTATTCTGTAATAATGTGTCCTAAGAAAGATTGCTTTGTCAAAAATCAAGATTTAAAAGCAGTTGTTTCAGTGGGAAAGAAAGGGACTAGTGGCGCTAAAGAATGCCTTCATCAATCTTATCACCTATGTCACGCCTTGGGACAGAGTCACAATAATAGTAGTAGATAGAAGAATCGAGGCCCGCTGAGGGACCACCCACCCAGGCAGTGGAGTAGCAGGTGCCTGGGCTGCTGGGTCAGCAGCTTTTGTGCTAAGTTCAGTGCTGGATCCCAGCCCAGTAGAGGCCTGTGTGATGCAAAGCACTTCCCTAATGGATCAATGACATTATATCTAAATGGCTCAGAGAAAATTCAAAATATATGTAAAATGCCTGTGTTCACATATAGAGATAGAAAAATGCAACTAGCTTGTGGTTAAATAGCAAATCTGAGACAGTTAAAATTAGGCCAAGTAATGAGTAATGATGATTTTCATTAGTTTAAAGGTAAAATTCAGAATGCTTGAGCTCAGCAAAAAAAAGAGATTATGTTTTCCTCATTCTCCTATCTTGATGAACACACTTGGCACAATCTTTTGGAAAAGGCTGGGTATTTAGAGGAACATTTTCGTCTGTGACCAGCACTATTCATGATTATTTATGGGAGCTGAGGAATTTACCGTGAGTGTACGTTTTCACTTTTTATTTAATTCATTGCACCCACCCAAGTTAATGCAAAAACCACTGTCAGAGGGACCAGCAGTATATTTGTGGGACTACACCCTCATCCAAGGCTTAATTTTAATTAAAAGTAAATATTTGCAATAATGGTTTTGTTCACCACTGGTTGAAAGAAACTTGCTTGAGGTTTTGGTTTTCACCCTGTCTACCTCCTGTCTGATGTTTTGTTTCCCTTCTGAGAGGTTCAGATTTCAAGTCAATAATTAGCCAGCACATAGTTCTAAAGGTACAATTAGGTCAAACTCCAGATATAACCGAAGTTCAGGCTTATTTAAGTTTATGAAATGATAGCCAAGCACATTTCTCAGTGGGAGAAAAGTTTGTTTTCATAAACAAGCGTTTCACTATTTCACATTTTGTTCAGTGCTGAGTCACCTGTATTTCACATTTAAGGGCCTTTATCATCTTAATCAGCTCTAGAACTTAGTTGTTCAACTTTAGCTGTGACTCTTGAAGGCAAAAGAAAAGCGAAGGAAGTGACTCTTCTCCCTGCCCACCCTCCCACCTGTGACGTAGTCTTCAGACTCAGCATTGGCAAAGTCACTCCGTAAACTCTCTCTCCTCTCAGGTACACCCTGAAGGTACACACTGAAGACTCACTTCAGTGCTGGCCTGTTTTGGGAGTGTACAGGACAGGTGGAACAAAAAAATGCAAAGATGGAGGAAAATACAGGATGCGAAGACTGCTCCCCACACTCAAAAGTGAAGTCATTAGTGAGTCCTTTAAATGCTTATTTGACACAATACTGGGATTTTGTTAGTGACCCCAAATTTGAGTGTGGTTGGAGGAATTATTTTTTTAATAAATTTATTTATTTTATTTTTGGCTGCACTGGGTATTTGCTGCTTCCTCTAGTTGCGGTGAGCGGCGGCTACTCTTCATTGCAGTGCACGGGCTTCTCATCATGGTGGCCTCTCGTTGCAGAGCACGGGCTCTAGGCACGTGGGCTTCAGTAGTTGCAGCATGCAGGCTCAGTAGTTGTGGTGCGCAGGCTCTAGAGTGCGGGCTAAGTAGTTATGGCGAACGGTCTTAGTTACTCCAAGGCATGTGGCATCTTCCCGGACCAGGGATCGAACCCATGTCCCCTGCATTGGCAGGCGGATACTTAACCACTGCGCTACCAGGGAAGTCCTAGACAAGATTTAACGTCTTATTACTTTCAGTATGAATAGGAATTTAAATGTCTGGCTAAGAGTAGTACCAGTTGAGATCCTGCAAGTCGTGCTTTAATGGATAGATATGTTTAATTTAAAATTAATATCTGTTTGCATAGTAAGGTATGCCACTGTCCTTTAAAAATCTCTTAGCTTAAACATGCACCATACAATATCTACTGTTGTAATATACTTTTTAAAATTCATTGATAGTATAAACTTCATCTCACTAAAATGATGACAAAATCAGAATATCATTAGACACCAAATTTGAATGTTTCCTTAAGTAAATTTCAAATGAGAGCTTAAGTGAATGTGATGGCCTCTGTGCAGAAGAGAGTTAACATAGCAGGCCTGAGACTGCCATCTTTAGAAAGACTTTCTTGCAGGGTTGGCCCTTAGGAAACTCAGCTTCTCAGAAATTTCCCAAGCTGATAAAGGCTAGGGCACCAGACTCTGCTCTGTCAGGTCACATAGATTGTGCAAATGATGTGATTTATGGCAAACACCTGATTTCCTTCTGGGGATCGTGAATTTTGGTAGTTGCTAGGCAGGGGCTGCTTCTGCGACCAGCCCCTAGTAAAAACCTTGGGTGCTGAGTCTCTTTAATGGGCTTCCCTGCAGCAGAAGCATTGCACATGTGTGGCTGCAGTTTTTTTGCTGGAGAAGGGAAGACACTCATGTATCCCTGCTAGGCTGGGCGGGAGAGAGCCTCTGAATCTTATGCGTGCATTTCTCCAGATTCTGCCCTTGTCTTTTTCTCTTGCTGGTCTTGTTGTGTACCCTTTGCCGTGATAAACCTAAGCCACGAGGACAACCGTATGCTGTCCTGTGAGTCATCTCAGCGAATTGCCAAATGTGTGGGTAATCTTGGGGACACACAAAACAGCATGTTGAGATGCTATTTGTCTCATTTATGTTGTGCCATCTTCCCCTCTACTTTAGAGGAAAAACATAAATATAAAAGGACTATTATATTTACATTAAGTATTTCCAGGTCACAAGACATTATAAAACAGTTTTTATTCGTCTTCCTCAAGCAAGAAGAAAGTAGTTTTTGAAAGCCACCAAAAACTAAGCTCCCTTATTTAGACCAAATTAGTGATTGGATTTTTTTTTCTGATTCTTAAAATAGAGTCTTTCTTCCTTCCCTCACGCTATGGAGGCAAGCTGTTTGGGCTAGTTCATAAGTAAATAGGTCATAAACTGCACTCCATTCAAAAGTGACGTACTTATGAAAGCATTTATTTGTCCTACAGAGAGAGCACTAGCTCATTTCAAATATTGTTCTCAGCCCAGATCAGAATGCTAAAGAGCACACATTGCACATTTTGTTTTAAACACAATAGTTTGTTTGTTTTTTGATGGTGCCATAAATATTTCCCTGGGGAAGCACTACCAAATAGGTAAGACTTTTAGACTGTGTGGGATCATAGACCTGAATGTAAGAGCTAAAACCAGAACTCTCAGAAGATGACATAGGAGTAAATCTTGGTAAAGGAGTAAATCATGACCTTGGGTTGGGCAATGGTTCCTCTGATACAACACCAAAAGTACAAGCGACAGGATAGATAAATTGGGCTATCTCAAAATTTAAAAACTTTAGTGCTATAAACAATACTATCAAGAAAATTAAAAGGCAACCTATTGAGTGCAGAAAATATTTGTATAATAAGACGTATATCTGATAAGAGTCGGTGTCCAGATATATGAAGAACTTTTACAACTCAACAATAGAAAGACAAATAACCCAGTTAAAACTGGGCAAAGGATTTGAACAGACATTTTTCCAAAGAAGGTATACAAATGGCCAATAAATACGTGAAAAAGATGTTCAACATCCTTAGTCATTAGGGCAATACAAGTGAAGACCACAGTGAGATACCACATCACATCTACTAGGATGGCTACAATAGAAAAGGCAGACAATAACAAGCATTGATGAGAATGTGAAGAAAACAGTCCGGCAGTTCCTCAAAATATTGAGCCTAGAGTATTCATGTGACCCAGAAATTCCATTCCTAGGTATATACCCAAGAGAAATGAAAACATGGTCCTCATGAAAACTTGTACACACATGTCCATAGCATCATTATTCATAACAGCCAAACAGTGGAAACAACTGAATGTCCATCAACAGATGAATAGGTAAACAAAATGTATTTTCACACAATGGAATATTATTCAGCCATGGAAAGGAATGACGTACTGATAAATGCTACATCGATGACACTTTAAAACCTTATGCTAAGTGAAAGAAACCAGTCACATATTGTATTGTAAGACCACATATGGTATGATTCCATTTACTTGAGATGTCTAGAATAGGCAAATCCATAGAGACAGAAAGTAGATTAGTGGTTGCTGAGGGCTGTGTAGGGTGGGAGTGGAGTTGAGTGTTATCAATCAGCGTTCAACTAGAGAAACAGAACAAGTAGGAGATATATACTGAGAGGTTTATTGCAAGGAATTTGCTTAGGTGATTGTGGGGGTTAGTTAGGCAAGTCCAGAATCCATAGGACAGAGCACCAGGAAGGGCAGGCTCTCAGGTGTGAGCTGAAGCTATAGTCCATAAGTGGAATTTCTTCTTCAGGGAAACCTCAGTTCTGCTTTTAGGCCTTTCAGCTGATTGAATCAGGCCCACTTAGATTTAAGTCAACTGATTATGGACTTAATCACATCTACAAAATAACTTTCACAGCAGTACCTAGATTAGTGTTTGATTGGACACCTAGGGACTGTAGTCTAGCCAAGTTGATACATAAAACTGACCATCATGGGCAGGGGCATGGAGGGAAAGTGACTGCTAATGGTTTTCTTTTTGAGGTGATGAATATGTTCTAAAATTGAGGTGATGGTTGCACAACTCTGAATATATGGAAAACTGTTGAATTGTACACTTTAAATGGGTAAATTGTATGGTTTGTGAATTATATCTCAATAAAGATGTTTTTTAAAAGACTGTGTATGTATTTGCATACCTGTGTTTATAGCAACAGTATTCACAATAGCTGGGGGGTGGAAGCAACCCAAATGCCCATCAACAGATAAATAAAATGTCATATATCCATAAATGGAATATTACTCAGCCTTAAAAATGAAGGAAATCTAAAACCAAAAAAATTTTTTAAAAAGGAAAGAAATCCTGTCAACATGCTACAATGTAGATGAAACTTGAGGACATTATTCTAATTGAAATAAGTCACAAAAGGACAAATACTGTGTGATTCCACTGATATGGTATCTAAAGTACAGTGGTCCCCCCTTATCCATGGTTTTGCTTTCTGAAGTTTCAGTTACCCAGTTTCAGTTACCCATAGTCAACCAAGTTCCCAATATATTAAATGGAAAATTCCAGAAATAAACAGTTTGTAAGTTTTAAATTACCATTATGAGTAGTGTGATGAAATCTTGCGCCATCCCACCTGGGACATATAAAAGTTATGTCTATATTGTATTGTAGTTTATTGTGTGCAATAGCATTTTGTCTAAAAAAGCAATGTATGTACCTTAATTAAAAATACTTTATTACTGGGCTTCCCTGGTGGCGCAGTGGTTGAGAGTCCGCCTGCCGATGCAGGGGACAAGGGTTCGTGCCCCGGTCTGGGAAGATCCCCCATGCCGCGGAGCGGCTGGGCCCGTGAGCCGTGGCCGCTGGGCCTGTGCGTCCGGAGCCTGTGCTCTGCAATGGGAGAGGCCACAACAGTGAGAGGCCCGCATACCGCAAAAAAAAATAAATAAACTTTATTACTAAAAATTGCTGACCATCATCAGCCTTCAGCAAGTCATAATCTTTTTGTAATAGTAACATCAAAGATCACAGATCACCATAACAAGTATAATAATAATGAAGAAGTTTAAAATACTGCAAGAATTACCAAAATGTGACACAGAGACCTGAAATGAGCAAATGTTTGGAAAAATCGCACCAAAAGACTTGCTTGACACAGAGTTGCCACAAACCTTCAATTTGTAAAAAAATGCGGTATCTACAAGGTACAATAAAGTGAAATGCAATAAAACGAGGTATGCCTGTATGTATATAGGGTTCGGTATTATCTGTGCTTTCAGGCATCCACTGGGGGTCTTGGAACAATGTATCCCCCATGGTTAATGGGGCATTACTATAGTCAAATTCATAGAAACAGAAAGAATGGTAGTTGCCAGGAACTAGGGTGAGGGGGAAATGGGGAGGTCTTGTTTAATGGGTACAGTTTCAGATTTGCAAAATGAAAAGGTTCTGGAGTTCTGGAGTTTCAGATTTGCAAAATGAAAAAGTTCAAGATGGAAAAGTTCTTTTGCATAGCAATGTAGATATACTTAACAGTACTGAACTTAAAAATAGCATACTTAAAAATGGTTAAGATGGTAGGTTTTATGTTGTTTTTTTAAATCACAATTTTAAAAATGAAAAAAAAAAGACCTTGGGTCCTGTATTGCCCAAGCAACACCCCTATTACCTGAACTCTGCCCCAACACCCTGTTCTGTCCCATATCGTGTTATACATAGTCTCTGAAACGAAAATGAGGGAATTTCTCAAAATGTAATAAAAGTATACTTAGGAAGTTCAAGTGATATTAGCTCAGTTATTTCTCTTTGTGGCTTATTTCTAGGAAGCTGATGATATTTAGAGATGGTGAGTTTACATGATAAAATTTGAGGTAGAGTTGTTTACATTTATTGTTTCCAGTTAACTAAGACAACTGCTAAAAGCAACTAAAAATCTGGTCTTGAATGATAGAAATGTGGCTGCCTGGCCCTTCTCTAAGTTTGATGGACTGCTGGGGGGTCCTCTTCAGGGGAGTGATGCAGAACCCAAGTCCCATGGTACCCGCCTGACTGTGTACCCTGTGGGGTATTCTGATACTATCTCACCCCAGTTTCAGGCTGCAAGTGGGGAAGAAGAGCAGCCCATGAAGAAGGGTTGAACCAGGAAATATTCTCACTTCGTGGTTTACCTCTTTCATCTTCAAGATCTATTGCCAGTTGTCACAGTTGACAGATCCACTGAGAGGGAGGGGCAGCTGGAACTGGTGAGGCCAAGCAGGCTGGGCCCAGTGGTTCTCAATCAGGCAATTCTGCCCCCCAGGTGACACTTGGACAATGTCTGGAGACATTTCTGGCTGTCTCAACTTAGAGTGGGTGCCATTGGCATCTTGTGGGCACAGGCCAGGGATGCTACTGAACTTCTGGCAATGCACAGGACAGTCTCACAACAAAGAATGATCCATCCCCAAATGTCAGTAGTGCTGGGGGTGAGCAGCCCTGCCCTGGATCTTTGCAAGCCTAGCTCCTTGACATCCAGGTCTTGACCTAAATCGATCTTCAGTTGGGTGGGTTCCAATCAACCAGTGTAAGGTAGTTTTATTTTCCTTCTTGCACTATCGCTATGTTTTGTTTGTCTATCTTTTGTCTACACCATCTTTTCCCCACATAGAATATACTAATGACTAGTATAAATTCCCAAAGTCTGCAAAGATTAGATAGAGACCTTGTTCTTCCTCATTGCTGTATCCCCAGCTTCTTACATAGTCTTTAGGACCTAGTGAGATGGAATCAATATTTATTTCATCAATGAATGAAATGGATTTAACTTGCTCTAGTAACTGGGCTTCCTCCCTGCTCCCCAAGGCATGTCAGCTCCTCTTTCTTATTCCTAAAGCCCCTGGTCCCTTCCTGCCTCCCAACTCCTCCTCCTATCATTGTGGGAATTGGGGAACCATTTTTTTTTTTTTTTTTGCAGTATGCGGGCCTCTCACTGTTGTGGCCTCTCCTGTTGCAGAGCGCAGGCTCAGCGGCCTTGGCTTATGGGCCCAGCCGCTCCACGGCATGTGGGATCTTCCCGGACCGGGGCACGAACCCGTGTCCCATGCATTGGCAGGCGGAATCTCAACCACTGCGCCACCAGGGAAGCCCCTGACCATACATTTTTGAGTGGGAAAGAAAGAAACTAATATTTATTGGCTGCCTTCTTGGTGCAGGGCAAAATAATGTCATTGAATCATTTTAATAATTCTGAGATCAGGACCCTTAAGTCTGGCATAATCAAGTCCACACAAGTAGCATGTGGCAGAGTTGAGATTTAAATCAAGAATTGTGTGATTCCACCATACACAAAAATAAGCTCAAAATGGATTAAAGACCTAAACATAAGGCCAGACACTATAAAACTCTTAGAGGAAAACATAGGCAGAACACTCTATGACATAAATCACAGCAAGATCCTTTTTGACCCACCTCCTAGAGAAATGGAAATAAAAACAAAAACAAATGGGACCTAATGAAACTTAAAAGCTTTTGCACAGCAAAGGAAACGATAAGACGAAAAGACAACCCTCAGAATGGGAGAAAATATTTGTAAATGAAGCAACTGACAAAGGATTAATCTCCAAAATTTACAAGCAGCTCATGCAGCTCAATATCCAAAAAACAAACAACCCAATCCAAAAATGGGCAGAAGACCTAAATAGACATTTCTCCAAAGAAGATTTACAGATTGCCAACAAACACATGAAAGAATTCTCAACATCACTAATCATTAGAGAAATGCAAGTCAGAACAACGATGAGGTATCACCTCACACACGTCAGAATGGCCATCATCAAAAAATCTAGAAACAATAAATGTTGGAGAGGGTCTGGAGAAAAGGGAACCCTCTTGCACTGTTGGTGGGAATGTAAATTGGTACAGCCACTATGGAGACCAGTATGGAGGTTCCCTAAAAAACTAGAACTAGAACTACCATATGACCCAGCAATCCCACTACTGGGCATATACCCTGAGAAAACCATAATTCAAGAAGAGTCATGTACCAAAATGTTCATTGCAGCTCTATTTACAATAGCCAGGACATGGAAGCAACCTAAGTGTCCATCGACAGATGAATGGATAAAGAAGATGTGGCACATATATACAATGGAATATTACTCAGCCATAAAAAGAAACAAAATTGAGTCATTTGTAGTGAGGTGGATGGACCTAGAGTCTGTCATACAGAATGAAGTAAGTCAGAAAGAGAAAAACAAATACCATATGCTAACACATACATATGGAGTCTAAAAAAAAATGGTTCTGAAGAGTAATGTCTTTGTTTATGTACACATGTATGTATCTTTTCTTTAAAAACAATTCCTATATCTATCCATACAATGAAACATAATTCAGACCTGGAAGGAATAAAATTCTGACACATGTGGGCTTCCCTGGTGGCCCAGTGGTTGAGAGTCTGCCTGCTGATGCAGGGGACATGGGTTCATGCCCCGGTCCGGGAAGATCCCCCGTGCCGCAGAGCGGCTGGGCCCGTGAGCCATGGCGGCTGAGCCTGCGCGTGCTCCGCAACGGGAGAGGCCACGGCAGTGAGAGGCCCGTGTACCACAAAAAAAAACTGACGCATGCTACCACGTGGATGAGCCTTGAAGACCTTAAGGTAAGTGAAATAAGCCTGACACAAAAGGACAAATGCTGCATGATTTTACTTATATGAGGCACCTAGAGTAGTCAAGTTCATAGAGACAGAAAGTTGGATGGTGATTGTTGAGGGCTGCAGAGAAAGGAAAGGGGCTTAGTGTTTAATGAGGAGAGAGTTTCAGTTGGGGAAGCTGAAAAGAGTCCTGTGGATGGATGGTTGTGATAGTAGCACAACAATGTGAATGTATTTAATGACACTGAGCTGTATGCTTAAAAATGGTTAAAATGGTAAATTTTACATTATGTTAATTTTACAACTTAAAGAAAAGATTTCTGTATAGCCTGTTTTCTGAATATCACCAAGATGATACGAGACCCATACCACAAATTTAGCCCTGGAAGAAGCAATAGAGATGCCTTCTGGGCAGTTTCATCTATTCCTCGCAAGCCTTCCATGAAAGAGCCACACGAGAGAAGTCACGTGCACACAGTGGGAGCCTCTTCCCTTTCCCATCATGTGCCGCTCAGAGCCTTTGGGTTAAAAGTTCAGCCTGTGATCCTCCCCATGTGCTTCCCACTCCTGTGGCTTCAGCTCTGCCAACAAATTATAACTTGGCAGAGCTCATAAGGCACTCGTCTCACCCTCCACATGCTCTTCCTGGACATGGCAACACCAGTTTTGAAGTGGAGTGCCTAATGTGCCTGATTCCTTGGCTTGAAGGAAAGAACACTGAACCAGGAGGTAGAAGGCCTGGATTCGTGTCCCAGACCTGTGCCTCACTGCCTGTGTGACCTCACAAATCATTTTACAACCATGTTCCACTCTCACTGTCCCTGAGTGACAAATGTATTCTGAATTATACACCCATAGAATGTGTGCTCGCCTACCCTTCTCCCTAGTTGAAGACTATTATTCATTCTCACTGTGAATCAGTTTAATCAGATTGCAAGAGGGTGTTGGACAGTTTTGCCGTAGCGAGAAGGCAGGCCTAGAAGAGGTCACAAGGGAAGGCGGCAGAGAGGCCAAGGGGAGTCTTTGGTAAGCACCATGGCACTGAACTGTCTTCTAGCAATACGGAAGAGGATTCAGGAGTCAGGAGACTGCCAGTCAAATTAAACTACCTTTGCAGTAATACAGGAATATATCATGAAAACAAAGGGGTACCTTTGTAAGGTAGAGGACTGGTACCCTCCCTAAACTGAGTGTGATGTGTTAAGGAGAGAAAGGGGAGGGTCTGAGACCTCTCTTCTAGTTATTTTCTGAGATCACAGCTGTATCTCTTAGGGTTGGGTTCAGCCTAAAACTAGTGGCTGAAAATACAGAAGTTTATTTCCCCAATAAAATAACCTTAGAAGTAAGCAGTCCAAGGGCTGGTGTGACAGCTTCATGGTCATAAGGACTAAGGCTCCTTTCAGCTTTCCGCTCTGCCATCTCTAGGATAGACTCTTCATCCTTGTGGTCTAAAATGGCTGCTGGAGCTCCAGCCATCACACCTTAGTTCCAAGCAGCAGAATAGAAGAAGAGAGGATGGTGCATATGCCACCTCCCTTCCAGGACTTCCCAGAACTTCCACCCATTACTTCAGCTTACTTGTTGACTATAACTTAACCTAGCTACAATGGAGTCTGACAAATGTCTTTTAGCTGAGAAACAATATGCCAAGTGAAAAACTGGGATTCTCTTAATGTGAGAGAGAATTGAAGAGTGTATTTGGTAGGCAGCTAGGCCCTGCACCACAACAAACTGAAAGGCAACAGCGGGCATGGTTACTAGGAAATCTAGTTCATTCAGCCACACATTACTTTAGCATTTATTGAGGTGTTGTAATGCAACAACTTTTACTTTAAATTTTTTAGCTCATTTTCATGTGTAGAAAGATACTAAATTTGTCTGTCCTGTTCATTCAACAAAATTTCCTGAATGCCAGCAAATGGCAGCATAGCACTGGAGAGGAAGAGATGAGTAAGATACAGCTTTTGTGCCTTCCCTCACTTCATCACTACTGCTCCTGCTGCGTAGATTTGCACCACCTACCCCAACTCTCCACTCTCATGTGCTGAAAACAGCTGTGACACCCCCCCCTGCCAGAAGGGGAAATATTGTGGGGGAAGAGAGGAGGTCATGACATTTTAGGCAACACTGAGAACCCAGAAAATATGGAATGCAGTGTGAATATCTATTGTTTCAAACTGAAGAGAGCTGTTTCCCTGAAAGGGAAAAAGTTAAATTTAGTACTAAGAATAGAACAAGAGAAACATAGGCCCAGTGCCTTCAGCTGAGAAATGAATTTCATTAGAGTCACAGTTATTGTCTATTGTCCCCATTGGTTGTTCTAGTCGGGCTGAGATCTGATTTCCACTTCAATTCTCACAGTTGGCATTATTATTTCCCTTTGTGTAACTTTTGGGAAAAAATTCAATATGAATCAGATTTTGTTTTTAGTTCCCACCAAAGAGAGACTTTTCTTTTAATAGAATGAGAACAGACTCAGATCAAAATACATCACAATGGAATACCTTTTCGGAGTACTGTTGAGTCCTCTGCCTTTTATTGTTTCAGAGTCTGCAATTGCACGACTGTTCCTGTCCTAATTTAGAACAGAGGGCACCTGCTGCCTAAACCCTTTGACTTCCTTTAGTTCAGCCTTCCTTTTTTAGTTTTTTTTCCTCCATGATATTTATGAACCCGAGATTTATTACTGGATGCTTCCCAGTCAAAGGAACATGCAAAACTCACCAACTTCAAGGGACCACCCAATTTCCTGATTCCCAGTCTTTCTTGTTCTTAAAGTTTGGATCTTCAGCCTTCTCAGATTTGATCCATGAGTGATCACATCATCTTCCAAATTTTCTTCCTTTAAGTTACCCAGATTCTGTTTCTGACGTTTGAAACCAAGATTTTTAAAAACTTGTCATAAAAACCACATAACATAAAATTTACCATTTTAAAGTGTACAGTTTACACTTTAAAGATCTCCAGAACTTTTTCATCTTGCAAAACTAAAACTCTGTACTGTTGGGGAGGAAGAAATTTTCCTTTCCCCTCCTAGGTTTTTCTGGCTGGTCTAAGAATTAAATTGACATAAAAAAAATTAATAGAAAATCAAACAAAAGTTTAATAACATGTATACATGGGAGAGACCCAGGGAAACTAAGTCATTCCCCAAAACGGCCTAAGCCCTCACCTTGAATACCGTCTTCAGCTAAAGACAAAAGAGCATGTTGGGGGTAGTGGTTTGGGACTTCAAAGGAGAGGAAGGCAATTCATTGTGAAGATGGAACCATAAGCAAATGTTTCATAAACAATGTTTGCTGGGCCAGGCAGAGACAGTGGGGTACATAGTAGACTCTGATCTCTCCAGGCCCTGCTGAGTCTCCTTCATCACACCTCGCCCATGTTCTTTACAGAGATCTCTGGTGATAGCTCTATTTGGGGAGCAGGCCTTTTACCTAAATTCTTTTAGGCAGTTAGGCGGCAGGTCAGAGGTTCTTTCTGAGTCTTGGGCCTTGGTTGTTTTCAGCTCGAAATAATCCACATGCCGAAGAGACACATTTTGGGATGGCAAGTTTTGCTCCCCTATAATACCGATTAAATGACAACTCCCTGTTTCTCCCCACAACCCCTGAGACCCACCATTCTGCTTTCTGTTTCTATGAATTTGACTAGATAGATACCGCATATAAATGAAATAATATAGTATTTGTCCTTAGTGACTGCCCTTATTTCACTTAGCATAATATCCTCGAGGTTCATCCACATTGTAGCATGTGACAGGATTCCTTTTTAGCGCTAAATAATATTCCACTGTATGTATATACCACATTTTGTTAATCTGTTCATACATCTATGGACATTTGGGTTGCTTCCACCTCTGAGTTATTGTGAATAATGTTGCTATGAACCTGAGTGTACAGATATCTCTTTGAGACCTGCTTTCAGCCATTTTAGATAAATACTCAGAAGTGGGACTGCTGGATCATGTGGTAGTTCTATTTTTAACTTTCTGAGGAACTTCCATGCTGTTTTTCTCTTTCAGTTTTAACCCAGAGATACGTAAATCTTAATCTCTTTGCAGATTCAGAAGTGTACATCAAGGAAATACCAATGTTTTTGGCAGACACAGAAAAAAAGGTGGAGCAGAATTTATATCAAATTGAAATGATCAAAATGAAATTGTAATGAAGTCATAGCAGTGAACGTTTCATTTCGAGATCGGACTTGAAAATGTATCTTCATTTTCAATCTGATTTTCACTTCTTTATACTATTTTTTTACCTCCTCTCATTAAACCTCATTTTACTTTACTAGAATGAGTTCTCAGAGACAAAGGGAAGTTACAGATCACTTTTTTCCTCATCTAGCACTGTTTAATTGTTAGGTGAAATAAACCTAGACAGAAACTAAAGCTCCCGCTTGTGCATCATTACATAAATATTTTTATGGCTAAAGTTACCTGAGCTTTTGGTCAGATGGAGGTAGCAGTAAGTGTGATGTCATGCACCTGTACACCAGATTTCTCTGATTGTCGTTAAAACACACACACACATGCAGGTCACATCTCTTAAACAGTCTAACTTCGAACATTTTTGGCGTTCAAACGCAGCCTAAGTGGTGGTGAGCAAACCCAGCATGACAGATGCCAGCCGTGGAACTTTTCCTTTATACCCTTTTCTCCCAAACATCTGAAAGAATGGGAAAATTAAAAGGTGTTTTTTTGTTTTGTTTTTTTAATTTGGCCACACCGAGTGGCTTGCAGGATCTTAGTTCCCTGACTGGGGTTTGAACCTGCGCCCTCGGCAGTGAAAGTGTGGAGTCCTAACCACTGGACCCCCAGGGAATTCCCTAAAAGTGTTTTTTGATGCCCAGATTTCTTGGAGTAGAAACTCTCTGAGGATACACCTGCGGTGGAGGGTGCTAAGCTAAGGGGGATGGAATCAGAACTATGGATTCCATCTTCCTCAAGAAATTCCCCGAGACTTCCCTGGTGGTCCAGTGGTTAAGACTCAGTGCTCCCAATGCAGGGGGCCCGGGTTGATCCCTGGTTAGGGAACTAGATCCCGCGTGCCCCAACTAAAGATCCTGCATGCCCATGCGGCAACTAAGATCCCACGTGCTGCAACTAAGACCCAGAGCAGCCAAATAAATAAATTTTTTTTTCAAAAGAAATTCCCTTCTTTCTCTGGGCAGCTGCCTTGCTTTCTAAGCAATTTTGAGGACAGTGGTTCTTGCCCTTAACCACACATTTGACTCACCTGGGGTGATTTTTAAATGTCCGATGTCCAGGCTGTACTCAGACCAATGACATCAGGTTCTCTGCGGCAGGCGAGCAGGGGGAACCCAGTCATCAGTATTTTGTAAGACTCCCCAAGGCTGGGAACCACTGTGCCAAAGAGAAAAAGCAGATTGCTACTGCTTTCCTCTCAGCACCATGATTTGTAAATTTACCATTTTTATTAAAACACAGCACACAAACTTTCATTTCAAAGTTGAAGTACCATGTAATCTGTGATATTTACGGTCTGAAAAATATAAGAGCAAGTATTCTTCAAGGATTATTCTCTACAAGAAAGAACAAATGGCTAGTGTGTATGTAGTGCAGGTCAGTATATCTCCAAATTAATTTCCATTAAAAATCATTTTTCTATCTAATGAATATTTTCCCTGTGACTTATGTCTTTTTTCTCACATTTGTATAGAACTTTATACTTTTCAAAGAGCTCTAGGTCTGCTCTTCCTTGGGGTGTCCACTTCTGGGTTCCCACACTATTTGCTTCTTGTGGTTCTAGTGAGTTTTGAATGCTTGTGACTCACTGGAATGTTTACCCTTTTAATTTTTTTCACAGTCGGCCTCCTGGTCTCCTACCTTTGATGTTAACTGGCTAACACTGTGGTTCATTTCCTGTTATTTGCAACTTTGGAATTAAAAGCATAAATAAAGTCAAAGAAATGAAAGGTCCAGGTCAGCTATCTTGTTAAGGGTCACAGGTGTGGTTCTGGAAGGTCCCAGTCCAACAACTGGCTTGTCCTCCCTCCCTCCATTCCCCAAATGTAGGCCTCTCCTGCGGAGACAGTTATTAAGGTTGGCCAAAGGCACTCTCAGAAAATGTGTTATCTTCATGAGCAGTTAGTTTTTTCCATGCTGAATCACCTACTTTGTTGCTTGGTAAATGTATTTGATGAAATTCAAGTGGATAATTTGTCCAGTTTATTCAGCTTGTAAGGCCTTGTCTTTGAACATCCTTTATCCCTGAGATAACCAGGAATAACAAGGTGGTGCAAGTTTGCTTGTTGGTTGCCGGGGCGGGGGGGCGTGAAGAGGAGGCGTTATGGGCCGTTTGTTTTCTTATACAGAATTTGGAGTCAGAGGTGCTTGCGTTCATTGCAATTTATAATTCAGCTCAAAATTCCAAGGTCATAAACTTGAACATCCACCTCACAGGTTAGGTGTGCAGATTAAACGAGATAATGTAAGTTCTGTACCATAAATGCTGTTTTTTAAGCAGCCACCTAGTGTGCTCGCTTATTAGAAAAACATTCTGGTTTTAGTATACTTTCTGTCACAAGAAAATAATTGAACAGATCTTAACTACATTTCCTTGTTTCTTGGGAAAAAAACCCAACACAACATGGCCTGCTGCCAAGCCATTTAGGACCTAGTTGGGGAGAAGAGCTACCCTCATGGGGTAGATTCAAGAATATGAGGCAACCTATAAATGGGGAGGCTGCGGTTCACCGTGGAGCGTGAGCTAAGAGTTCAAGGGGAGGAGGAACATGTCAAACCCAGCACTTGGCTCTGGTTCCCACAGGCCTCTCACAGCAGGTGCTCCCTCAAGGCGAGGAAGGTGGCAGCCAACAGCCCCTGGCTACAGCCTCTAGCCTGTGAACCAGTGGGAGCTGTGGAGCCCGGGTACACCCAGGCCTGAGCCAAGTCCTGGGGTGATGGGAGCTTCGAAAGGAGCAGGGCGTCCTGACTGATAATCTTACCAGGACACCGGGACCATGTAGGTGGAAGGGGAGTTCTGCTAATGAACAGAAGGAGGAAGATGGGGAGTGGGCTGGGCGAAAACTAGAGCCTCTGCAGGCCATGATATTTGCACTTTTGATTTTTTTGCTTTCTAGACAGAAAACTAAAAATCTGGACCATTCCATAAAAAAAAACAGAAACCAAACAACCTTATATGTAGCCGCCCTGTATTGTCTACAGGATGCTATTGATACATTAAGGGCACTGTCATACCAACGCCTATACAGACACTTCAAAAAACGTTCAATATGGTACTAGCCTCTCTTCCCTGCCACTCAGCACAATTTCTCTATGATTTCTCACCACCCCTCTTTTTTTTTTCTTCTTGCTTTTTCCCTGCTTGCAAATCATGTGATTCTATTTTAAAATGCTGTCTCTTTCTCCTCATGTTCCTTATCCTGTAGACTTTTCACCAGATCCTCTTTTGGACTTTTTCTCAAACAAAACACTAATAATGAAACACTTTGAAAAAAGTTGATAGGATGTTTGTATGCAATGTATACTGAGAGATCTGGGGCTCTTACCCCTGGAGCCACCCCAGGGTTCCTGCTGAGAGTCCAGGTGGGAAAGTATAGCTTGTGATGATGACAGGATTCTATTTTACAAGAAGAAAGAAGTTAGGTACGAATCCAACCGCATTAACCACAGAAGCTTCAGAAATGACCTTCCATATAAAGTACTCACATGAAAAGATAATTTTTTTCAATCAGAACAAATAATCCCCTTCTAAACCTTTAAATAATCATGAAGATTTATTTGAGATTTTTCCTGGTTTATTTTCAGTACTCAAATAGTAAAGGCAAAGGTTTATCTGAGTTTTGAAGATACTGTTTCCTTAACAGGAAATGAAACTGCCAGTGTTCCACAAAGCGGACAAAATGCATAATTTGATGAAGAAATCATGCTGATTCACCAGAAGAAAATGGTCTTAATCGTAATCAACTGAACATTTGTGTGCAAGTCTTTTTAAAATTAAGTTGCCTTAAAAATCAAATTGCTTTATAGACAAAGTCATGTCCTGGTGTGATTCACAATTTAAAGTGCATTTTAAGAATTTCTGACTTACATGCTGATTAGGAAACGTGAACGTCACAACCATTTAACACTTTGGGGTAGGGTGGTTGGAGTTGGGAGTGGAAAGAGAAGTCACTGGAAAATTTTAAGAGCAAAGCAATGTCAGGCCATGTATACTACCTTTTATTTTTTTTGCGAATCTACATTTTTTGGTGAACTGTTTATAGTTTTGCTTTGACCCAGCTAGAAAATTGTGTAGCTTTACACATTGTCAAAGGTTTGTTTTGTCTTAATAACTACTTTGTTAGCTGATTATTTAGTTTACTTTACAGTCTTCCAAATAACTTCTAAAACCATAGCTTGTAATTTTTCCAATATGTGATTTATCACTTTGCTCACCTTGTACCCATGGCTTTCTATAAGAGTAATCGGAAAGC
The DNA here is from genome assembly GCF_000442215.2 of Lipotes vexillifer. Taxonomy (NCBI): domain Eukaryota; kingdom Metazoa; phylum Chordata; class Mammalia; order Artiodactyla; family Lipotidae; genus Lipotes; species Lipotes vexillifer. Next base: position 467,691 of record NW_006790779.1, on the reverse strand, counting down.
AACATACTGGAATTCCCAGCCTCCTTTACCACTAAGGGTTTCCTTGTGACACATCCCAGCCAATGAAATGTAGATGGAAGTGATTAGAGAAGGCTTTCTTTTTTCTTTCTTTCTTTTTTTTTTGAGATGGCTTTCTACAGAATTTTTTTTTAAAAGGACAAGCTGTTTAAGGGCAGGCTGTGTATTTTACCCTCTGCCTTCCCCCTTTCCCTGCGTAGAAAATGGACACATTGCTTGGAGGTGCCGGAAGTGACATTTAAGCTGATTGCTGAGGGCTTCCCTGGTGGCGCAGTGGTTGAGAGTCCGCCTGCCGATGCAGGGGACAAGGGTTCGTGCCCCGGTCTGGGTGGATCCCACATGCCGCGGAGCGGCTGGGCCCGTGAGCCAAGGCCGCTGAGACTGCGCGTCCCAAGCCTGTGCTCCGCAACGGGAGAGGCCACAACAGTGAGAGGCCCGCGTACCGCAAGAAAAAAAATTAAATAAATAAGCTGATTGCTGAGGAGGAGTAGGAGTCTATAATTAGGTGAAGGGGAATGGAGATCTTCAAAGAAGGATGGTGCCCTGCCAAGAAATAATATAATACAGAATTTTTAAAAGATTGGATATTGGATGTGTCTATCTTGGAATGATTAAAAGCCTGCTCAGTGGGTGAGGGGCTATTCCAGATCCAGTGGCAGAGTTAAGGCCACAGTTGGGTGAATAGAAACAACAAAGAGACAGTTTTCGACTTCAAGCTAGCTGAACTTTTTCACAAATGGAGCTTTCCAACGGTGCTTTGAGCTAGCATGTAGGGTAGTAACTTCCCCAGCACAGAATGTGTTCAAGCAGATGCTGACTGACGCCCACCCAGGGAGAGTAGAAGTGGGAGTCCTGTGTTCATGCAGTGATTGTACTATTTCAGTTTCGTTCAAGCATTTCTGTTCAAAAGAATTTTGAACAGCTATGTACCTCTCCACATATTTCATCTTTTAAAAATTTAATTTTCAATTTTTCTCTTGTACATTTTGAATTGACATTTTATATTTGTAAAATCATAGGTTAAATAGTTGCAAAGAACATGATTTCTGATGTACTGTACATTATGCACATACTTTAAATCTATTTTTATTGCTTTGAAATCTCAGCACAGCTCATGCAGCTCATTCAGTTAATGGAAAGTGCCTGCTGTACACCTAATGGCACAGCCAGTCCTCATTGTCAAACCAATCAGCCAAAGCAAACTAACTTTTAAAGAAATGTGCAAAATATTAACCCTCTCCCTGCTCACCAACCAATGGTGGACCTAAAACTGACATGATTCTTGCCGTTGTGAGCTCTGTTCTAATGAGAGAGACAGATCTTAAAGAATTTCACAGATAAACAGCAAGTCACAAATGGGAAGACTGCAATGAAGGAGGTGTTAGTGGAATGTATACTAGGAGGTGGTCTGGGAGGGCTTCCCTGAGGAAGTGACATTTAAGTGGAGAGTTGAGGAAGAGTAGGAGTTAATTAGGTGAAAGGGAATGGAAATCCTTAAAGAAAATCTGACTTTATTTTTCAATTCAAATAAATGTTAAATATTATCTCCCTTCCACTTCTAATGCTTAGATAAAGCAGTTTGTCACCTGGGTAAAATAAGTTACCGTTCCTCTCAATTTGTTTTTTAACCAAATGATCTCTTTCTCAGATCTTGAGAGAGAAAACTGTCCCAAATGTCTAATGGAATTTACAGTCTCTTCTGGGACGTAATAAACAATCATGATAAAATGCTTGAGCCAGCAATCTCGTGGAAATGTATGGTCATGTCGTTTCCCCCACCCCCACCCCCG
>NW_006790779.1:423572-465799 GCF_000442215.2 Lipotes vexillifer | reverse complement strand
CGTCCCCGCCCCCGCCCCCGCCCCTGCCCGGAGCCAACTGGTTGCTGACACTCTTTAACCAGTAGTTCCTTTATTGTACCACTTAGATCTCTACCCAAGAGACAGTTTGAATTGGCTTGCTCAGGAGCCTCTTTCTTTGTGGAGTTTGAAATATAAACCTTGGTTTGTGCTCCTAAGCAATCTGAGAAGCTTGTGAAGGGGAGCAGAATATCCCTCCGCCCAAACATGCCTCTTTGGCATGACGATTATTTTAGGCTGATTATTTTTAAGAACTAGCAGACACAGGAGAAGCTCTGAAAATCGAGTAGAAATTACACTTTTATGAGACGTTACACTTATAAGAGAAATATCCGTTTGTAAGGGTGTCTCCCTCTGTGTACTAGGACAAAGAAAATGTCTAAGTCTCTAGAACCTCTTATCAGTGGAGAAGACAACTTAAATCTGCCATACCCTTTACTGTTTACTGTGCTTTTTCTGGTAATCATCCGTAACTGGCTCTCCTCTCCCCTAACAGCTTTCTTTTGTCTTTAGCTAGAGATGGTATTGAAGGTGGTGCCTTGGGCCATTTTGGAGAATTAGTTTTCCTGGGTATACAGGGGGCATACATGTTGTTAAACTTCTGTTTGTTTATCTCCTGTTAATCTGTCTTTCATTATAGGGAGATCTCAGCCAAGAACCTAGAAGGGTAGAGAAGAAATTATTTTTTCTCCCTGACTCTGGCTTAACTCTCAGGGAACTTCCCTCAGGAGCTATACATTGCTGAATTATTCCTTGGTTTGGTGGCTAGAGGATTTTACACTTTGAGGTAACACACTCTGCTAAGATTCAGGGTAGATGAGGGATACATCTTTTTGTATTCAAGTGCAAGGACTATTATGGAAGGGGAGATGGTTAAGAGGAACCGAGCGTGACCTTGTTACCTCAGGGGCACTGTAAGGCAGATTATTTCCAGAAAAAGTACATATGGAATTTTTATTTATTTATTTTTTGCGGTATGCGGGCCTCCCACCGCCGCGGCCCCTCCCGCCGCGGAGCACAGGCCCCGGACGCGCAGGCCCAGCGGCCATGGCCCACGGGCCCAGCCGCCCCGCGGCACGAACCCGCGCCCCCCGCATCGACAGGCGGACCCCCAACCACTGCGCCACCAGGGAAGCCCTACATATGGAATTTGAGGTTTGGAAAGCAAGTTCCAAAGCACCTCCTCTCAGTCACCTGGAAAGTTCTCATATACTTCAAATGGCAAATATTTCCCAGTTTGAAGGCCTTGAACTAGCAGACTCCTCTGTGCTAGGGGCAGAGGGTTATATAAATGACTGTAGAGAGTGATTTATCAGAGATCATGTCAAAAGATTATTCTTAGGGTTTGGGGACAGAGGCCCCTGCGGCAGCTGCCTGCATCTTGTCGAGTATCCTCAAAGCCCACTCTTCTCAGTGGCTCCTTTGAGGACAGAGTGATTATTATTCAGTGGTTATTGTTGCAGAAAGATCATGCTGTGCTTTAGTTTCTGAAATGCAGGCCTTGATGAAGGAAACTAGAAAGAAAGTATTCTGTTTCACCCCTAGGTGTTGGAGCATATGAAACCTAAGGGTTTGTTTTAAAAATGAAGCCTTAAACAATTAGCATTTGACCCAAAAGATGGTGTATTTTTCATTGGAAAAAATAATATTTTTAGTTTTGTCTTATCACTTGTAAATAAATTCTCATTTCGTTTCTCAATCCAAATCTCATTCTTTCCTACAAGCCATTACCAGGAAATACCTAGGTTTTAAAACATACACTTTGCTTTTTCCCATTGAGTTTTAATTAGAAAGAAGAATAAACTTCATGAAATTCAAACCTAGGACAATACACCCAGAAAAATACTAACACAACAACCTGGGTTGCAAAACTTGTTTAGCAAGTTTCAGCTGGAGGTTAATTAAAACCTGCCTGGAAACCTCTTAAAACACAGACAGGAATGCAAACTACACACACCACCACCTAGATTCTTCCCTCTGGAACTTCCTCCTACCCACTTCCCTGGATTTCGGTGGGAACATTTCCAGAGAGTTCCATCTGGTCGGACCCAGTGTCCATGACCAATAGGATTCTGTTTGTCCCATCCCAGGGGAGGAGTGGTAGGAGGGTGGGTAGGCAGCTCCCCCGCCCCCTTAGCAGTTATAACAAACAGCCTGCTACACCACTCCTTAAGCTTTTAGCTCCTCTGGGAGGTGGGGGTGGGGACTGAGGGATTGTAAGAATTTCCTCCGGTGTTTCATGTTTAAGTCAACATGTTTCAAGATACAGAGGAGTTAAGTGATCTTATTCTGGACAAGACAAGAGAGCGCAGAGAGAGCTCAAAGCAGAACAGGAAAAGGTAGAAATGCTGCCTGACTTTTGACCTGCCTGTAAGAGACTACTGAACTGGCTGAATGTTCTAGAATATTAGCTGTATATTCTTTCAGAAGTTCCTCAGGGTTACCGCTATTATTTCTTCTGTCCAGGCTTGTTTAGAGTGATTGTCAGCTATCACCCCGTTGGTGGATAAGCATCTGCGAGATGTGCAGGAAACAAGGCCGGGGTGTAATTATAACATAATGCTGTAACAACATTGCACAAGGCTGCCTCAGTACTATATGCCAGAGTACATCGCCACCATCTCACTGACAGGCATTTGGATGGTGATTAGTGTTGGATCATGTCCTGGAATCAGGCTTGAAGCCAGAGAAACTGGAAAATGATTTTTGTTTTTCAGTTCCTTGGAGGCCCGTGTGGAAAATTTAGGAGAGCAAATTTTTGTTTCTTGTAACAGAACTTGTATATAATTTGAGGAAGAGAAAGTGAAGTGGGGTGGTTCCCGAACCACTTGCCTTGCCTTGAAGCTGGTCCTCTGTGGAAAAGTCGCATTTTCTTGCAGAGCTGGCTGGGAAGCGTTGCCGCAGGAAGCAGTTGGTCTCAATCCCACCTTCCCCCTGGCTCCTCCACACCTAACGTAAGCACAGGCAAGACCTTTTCCAGGTGACAAAGAAAGTCTGAGTCCCAAAGCACCACCAGTATTAATGACTCAAGGCCACTGTGTACAGTTAAATTAGACAGTGAGTTGTGCTTTGTGAGGTGTGTCTGGGTCCCAGCTGTCCAGTTCAAAGCTCAACCCCATTGCCTTCCAGTTGTATAACACAGAACAAGTTGTTTCACCCCCTACACCCTACCTGCCTCATACACAAAAGGATGGATTTGTTTTAAGGATTAAATGACATAATCCATGTATAACATGTGGAATGTAGAAAGTGCCCTATAATTATATGCTTTTTTTTTTCCCAATTAAATTCTGACTCTCAAAGTGGATGCCTGTTACAGGTAAAGCATGACATTAAAGTTGATTCTCTCTTTCTGTTTCCCCCCAAAACTGGGGCTGGTTGATTCCATTTATTTAATGAATGTTTGTTGAATGCCTACTGCGTGCCATGCGTGGAATGAGGCCCTGAGGATATAAAGATTATGGGACATGGCCCTGCTCCTGGGATGTTGACAGTCAAGGAGGTCAAAGAGTGTGGATCAGCTGCTTCGAGAAGGGCCAGCTATGTGGTAGAGAAAGCACACATTTGTGGAGGCACAGACCGGGTTGACAGCCTGGACCCACACCCCCTGCCATGAATCCAAGTCGCTCAACCTCCCTAAGCCTCCATTTCCTCATCTTTGAAATGGGCCTGATTCAGTGGTGTGCTGAAGCCTGCTCCTACTGGCTTGGGAGAGCCTACTGTTAAATATTTGGGAATTTTGCAAGCCAGTTGTTGAAGCCTTTGGTAGCTTGAAATCAGCCTTGGTGGAAGTATTTACATGCTGTTAATCAGCAAATTCTACAAATCAAGGCTCCTCCCTAACCCCAGCTGGTTCACTGGCACACCACAGGAACATGTGGGGGGAGGAAAAACTTGACCTTTACCCTCTTGTGGTTTTTGGCTGGGCCTGAGAATTTAATTAATATAAAACAGATCAACAGGAGAAAAGCACACAAATTGATCAAATATGTTTTACAGTGACATGGGAGCCCTCATAAGGAAATGAACACTCGAAGAGGTGGCAAAGGTAAATGCTCTTCTAAGATTGGACAAAGGGGCGATTGTGGAAAAGTAACAAATAGATGGGAGTGTTATCTCCTGTTTTCAGAAGGAAAAGGGGAGATTAGAATGCTCTTCTTGCATCTGGTGTTTTTCAAGTGCCTTTAGCTCAAAATAATCCTTAATGCCAAAGTGGCATATTTTGGGGTGGCATATTCTGCCACTGTTGTTATGAAGATTAATGAAATAAAATCATGGTATCTAGCACATAGTAGATGCTCAACGTAGGGTTACTCTAAGTATATCATATAGAATATATTAATCATGTACATCCTGCACTTCCATATTCATAATCTCATTTGCAACTCTGAGGTAGTTTATTTTTAGTCCCATAAATGAAGAAGTGCTAAGATCCAATTCAGTTTCCTTTGACTCCAAGTGGAGCGTTCTTTCCACCAGACCCAAACTGCCCCTGGACAGACTGTGTTGCTCTGCAAACAAGGATCACTGTCATTGTGGATTTAGTTGTTTTGTAACCACTTTTGTTGTTTTTGTTATTGATTCACTGAATGAAAGAAAGCGGCGTAAGCCCCAAGGTGGAAGAAGACAGGCCTGGGCCGCAGCTGGTGGAAGGCTCCCTGAACTAAGCTGGAGGTGAATGGCACCAGTCGGCTGTGCCCATGTTATTGTCAAAACAGAGCTGTGAACACTGCTTGATCCCAGTAAATGTTGCTTCCCTGGAAATCTCAGAAGCTCGGAGTTACCTAGCCATTGATGTCAGGTCTGGGGTAGGAAATGTACAAGGTGAACCTGGGACATCTTAAAAGCGGGGAAGCTAACAAAGAAAGGCTTCTGCAGTCATGTCCAAAGGATTCTGAAGCCAACTTGAAGAAGCTCTCACTGGACAATTAGAGCAATCCAAGCTTCAGTCAGAAAAATGACGGCAAGGAATTAAGACACAGGAAATATTTAAAGTCCACGAGTTAATAAAGATACTTGGGGGGAAAAAACCGAATTGGAAGATGCTGGGGAAGCCAGTTCATTCTTTTGAAAGCTAGTAAATTAAAAGAATCAAGCATGTATCCTGCCTTTGCTGGGTGAACTGTACTTCATGGTAACAAGACACAATATAGGAGAAGGTTCTCTTTATAGAAGTATTTTGGCTAAGAAACGAAGAAGGAATGATAGAGTATCACAGTTTGAAACTCCTAATGAATCAGTGCACCTAGGTATTGACATCATTGGCTGCATCACAAAAAGAGACAAACATTATATGCCTCTTAGTGGAAAAAAAACCATATCTATGAAATATTCTTGCTGAAATATCAAGACTAAATCTGTCCAAATTGGGGCTTAATTGGTAAAGTCTTACCTCTGATGCCGTTGGCCTTTTTCTAAACAATCAGAAGCAGGCAGTATTGCATTATGGTCACAGCAGTGTTTCTCAAACTCTAGTAACGCAGACTCCTTTTAAAGGAAAGACTTCTCATAGTGGTGATTGAAATTATTCTTATTATATTTACTTACTGTAGACATACAACTAGATGTGAACATTTGATGTTCATAGCTCCTATACAACTGTGAAACCATATACATTTACAAGTCAAATACAGACAAAACTACCAAATGAATAAAATTCAAATGGGCAACACTGATTTAATGTGAGGGAAGATGTTTTGCTGAAATGAAGTTGCTGCTTGCAAAGGAGCGTGGTACTGATGGCTGTTTCTGGTTTCAGCACTGTATGCAGTTGGTTGACACAATTCTCCCACCATTTTTCTCTAAAAACTCTCCAGGAGGTTCTCCCTCATGCAGTGTGATGTGATTTCACTTGTTCTTTGCTTGTTAATGATGTGGTGCCAAGGTGAGCAGCGTAAACACAGACTGAAATGGTTGTCCTCACGGTTGTGACTAGGATTTGGTTAAAAGGTGATTATCTACATCAGTGGCGATCAATCCAGCCTTCACTTTGGAATGCACATTAAGATATAATTAAAGATTCTCTCTGGGTGGGGCGTTAGTATTTCTTAAAATCTTTCTAGGTGATTCTAATGTGCAGCCCGTACTAAGAACTACTGATTTCAATGATCTAGAAAATGCTTATACAGTTGGCCCTGCCTGATCTGTGAGTTTCATATCCGCGGATTCAAGTAAAAGTGGATGGAAAATATTCGGAAAAAAAAAATTCCAGAATCCCCCTCGGATACTGAGGGACAACTGTACTTATTCTTCTTTAGAGTATAATCCAAAAGAAACACCGAATTCAGTCATTCTTATGGAGAATATGAGGTCCTCTGAGAATATGGCAGTGAACCCCCAGGGGTTTGAGAAATTTTGTTTGGAGTTTGATTCCCAGGCCTAGTTGTGTGGCCTTGGGCAACTTAACTGCTCTGAGGGTTAGTTTCTCATTATAAAAAGAAACAAATAGTAGCATCTACCTCACACGATGTTTGTGAGAATTAGATGACATAATAACTATATAAAGTGCTAAACACAGTGCCTGGTTCCTGGTGAGTACTTACTAAACGTTAGCTCTCATTAACTATTATGTTGACAACCACCTGGAAGCTACTAAAACATTTGCTGGGCAGATGCAAGCCACAAGAAAGAAAGGTGTTGGGGGAAGAGGGTGCTGGGAGAACTTTGCAAGGAAGGGTATTTGGTGGCCTTTGATAGATGAGGCATAAAAGGCAATGATGGTAGGGGTGGGGGTGGGATGGACTCAATAAGGGTGTGGGCCTGTCAGTCTGGGCTGTGGGTGACAGCTGACTAGCTTGAAGCCCAGACCGGCAGCACAAAGAAAAGGGATGAGAATAAAGCACAGAGTCACCCTGAGATGACATTCCACATGAAGAGATGATGAAGCAAGGAGACGAAGATGAGGCCGGCCTCGCAAACAGAATCCTGGGAGCGGACGTGGCCACCTGCAGACTCTGAGCAGCCACTTGCCTCAAGGAGCACAGATAAGTGCCATCATTCCAGGCCCTGCTGGGGACTCACAGGACTGGGTAGAGTGGGTGTTAAGACATTAATAAATCATTAGATTTCTTCTGAATTGTTGCTTGTGCGTTTCTGTGAAAAAGACTCTACTTGCTTTCCCTAGAAAGGCTGCCCAGTGGAATCTAAGCAGTTGATGACCTTGGGCTCTGGTTTGGAGCGTGACAGAAGGTGCCTCTACTGTTGACTCTGTAATCAAATTGGTGGCAGGATGTCTTGTAAGCCTATGTGTGGACAAACCCAGCTACTTCCTGTTTTAATACTATCAAAATTTTTTATTCTTTTTTTTTTGATTTTATTATTCTTTTTTTTTTTGATTTTATTACTCTTGAAGGGAGCTAATAAACTTAGCAAATAGGTTATTTTTTTTAACTACACAGAGAAAACCCCAAAATATTCTTATGTAATAATTGGCAAGTTCTTAGGCCTGAAATACTGTTCTTCCCAAATGATTATGTCAGGCATAATATTTTAGTAAAATAGTAATTTCAAAGTTATCTTTAGAGATGTGTTGCTTACCTGGACTCCCCCTGCCTCCCTTTTCCAGGTTTATCATTGTTTATTATTTCCTTTCATATAATTTCCCCGGATTGTTTTCTTACTTGCCTGGTGATTTCAAGCTTTATGGATTTGTTTTTATAGTTCAGTTTTTAAAGAGGTGTCTTTGTAACAGCGTTGAACATTCAGTAGGCTGATGCTGTGGTGTTTCAGCTTCTAAATTTTAAACTCAAGGGACTTTTTTAAAGTGGATACAAAAACTTCCTAAAAGCTTTCATGGTGACAACACTGGGCCTTTAGGGCTAAGCTCTAAGTATGAGAAAACAAAGAGTTACATTGTAACTAACTCACTTGGTTAATCTAATTTATTCACATATTTAACCACAGTCAGCATGTAGTTGTTTTCCTCAAGGAGGCCCACTTTCCAAAACACAATTTTCAAAATGTCTTCTTTCCCCACAAAGCTCCTTGTGTTTAGTTAACCCTTTTTATGCTTGCCAGCGTTTCTCTCCTATAGTTACTCGCCCGTCTAGCAGGACCCTGGTTGAGAATGGACTCAGTCTATTTTCATGACACGCTCTCTGAGCTACCAATAAATCCCAAAGCGCTCCTGTTAAACACAGTACAGGATCCTGCTTGTTTATATGGCTGCCTTCTAATTTAGGAAGCCACAAAAGACACTGAAACCAAGGGATGCAGGACAAATCACCCTTTGAGTGAGGAGTCCAGTGTTTCTTTCCTGGAGAACACAGTAAGAAGACACAGAGTACTGCTTCTCACTTATCTGACGATTTCTTTTGGAAAACATTAATCTTGGAAATCAGTACAGTGGTTATTAACTACCATTTTCATTACTGTGGGAATTAGTGGGTTTAGGAATTTAGGTGTCATGAGTAATAAAAGGAGTTCACCTATCTAAAACTGTCTCCTCCTCAGCCCTCTGTGAGAGTTTCATTTTCAGTCCTGGAGAAAGCTTCTATTTACTTCTCCCCCAACCCCCAGCAGTTTTAAGCCCTCCTATTGTTTCTCCGCTTAGAAACCCATGTGTTAACACAGTTATCAGAAACTTGCCCTCCAAATAGGATGCTAATTACCCTGACTGGTACCTGTGTCCAACTCCAGCCTTTTAGTTTACAAAACTCCTTTAAAAATGTGGAACTTTTGTTCCTGCCTAACTAGCAAAGTGATCTGCTTTCCCTTCAGAATAGTATTTGTGTGTGGGATGAGGTGTTGTGGGCAAGATGTTTTTTCCCCCAATTTCCAGTATTTCAGAACCCATTTCCACCTCTTTTACTGGTGTAACAAATAGGCTTTTTCATTGTGGGCCTTAGTTTCTAAGCTCTTGAAAGTTCTGTTGGATTAAGTGTAGTGTCATCAATATAAAGTCATATTTTTATATGTTGCTACATATAAAACCTTGGGATTCAACTGGCTTCTTTCTAGACATTGGGAATACCAGCACAACACAGCTTCTGACCATAAGACACTAAACTGGGTTAAAAACTCTTTTTAGGGGCTTCCCTGGTGGTGCAGTGGTTGAGAGTCCGCCTGCTGATGCAGGGGACACGGGTTCGTGCCCGGGTCTGGGAAGACCCACATGCTGCGGAGCGGCTAGGCCCGTGAGCCATGGCTGCTGAGCCTGCGCGTCCGGAGCCTGTGCTCCACAACGGGAGAGGCCACAACAGTGAGAGGCCCGTGTACCGCAAAAACAAAAAAAAACAACAAAAAAAAAACAAGAAAAAAACTTTTAAAAAAACTGTCAAGTTATCATGTTTCTTGGGCATTTTTACTTTGCACTCAACAGCAAGAAAAATGTCTAAGAAATAAAGGATCATTAAAAATGCTTACACCAAACAATTAAATCAAAGGGTAGTTTATTAAAAAAGAATCAAAACAGAAACTCTAAGTACCAGTGTGTACATTGTACACATTGAAATGACTCACAAGAGTGGAGTTTTTTTCATAGACATTATCATACCACCTTGCTGTTCATTAAAGATGTTCAGCAGAAGTCTGACTCCAACGTGCATACAAGGATTGCCATCTTAAACAGACCTTACTTCAAACATGCAACAACGCCACTGGTAATAAAGCTTTGGAATGGGTGCTCATTCTATCATTTCACTACAAATAAGATAGAAAGCAAGGTAAGTTGAGAATTTATTCTAAAATAGAATGGAAGCTGTCATTGTCTACACCAGCACTCCTCACTCCTCTGCTGCCATTTTTAGCAAGTACTCCTTGTCGATCTTGAAGAGTCTCCATCCCTCTTCGCTGGACAGATCAGAAGCACCTCTTCTTTTGTAGAAGTTGATAGATGGTTCATTCCACTCTGCTACCAAGAAGTGCATGCTGCTGCAGCGACACTTCATCGCAACCTGTTACGCAGGAGAGGGAAACACAAACTCAGTGACATTTCACCTGCTTTCCAAGACCCAATTTTGATTCAGGTGTTAAAATAATCCAGTAACGCTTACAAATTTGGAAACCAAACACCAAGACATACCTGGCTTAGATTCTTCAGGATTTCTGATCCTATGCCAAAGCCTAAAAAAGAAAGAGAAGTACCATTTAAAAGGTCATTTGAAGGACTTCAAGCCCTGATTTCTCTTTAGAGCAGCCCCCCTGGACTCAATTATACCTCTATAATCACTCATCACGAAGAAGTCCTCAAGATACAACAGTTTGCCAATCCATGGGTCATAGGTAAAATAGTACATGGCAAAACCAACAACGCTGTGTCCTGTAATAAGAGTATCACATGAGTTATGGATGAAAAACAATCCGTCAAAGTTGTAGCTGCAAAATCAGAAGTCTATCATAAGTTTTTAAAAAACATACATGCATGTATTACAGAAATAAATAGCCAGTGGGCCAGACTGTCTCCTGACTTTTATGCTAGTGCAATCCAGGCCACTGTTGGATGATCTCACTGTTCTTAGAACATGTATTTGCAAAAAGCACACATTAGAGCTAGCTGAAACCAGGCTAAAACTGTGGACTGGCCACTCTGCAATCTGTTGGATCTCACACTCAGGAAGTGAGAATGCTTTCATTACTTGCCAGAATGAAAGTGCTATGGTCTTAAAACTAAACACACACATTATTCACATCCTATTGATATACTGGTATCTTGACTTGGGAATAAGTCAGGTTTACACGGCAGTTCAGAATAGTTAAGTATTTGTAGTTTAGAAACTCTGCTTCCTTAAGGTCAGGACATCAGGCCAAAAGAGCAACGTTTAATTTCAGAACTTGCCTTCCAATTCACACATTTTCCATTTGCTCTCCCCAATGTTTAAGCCGGAAGAAGTAGAGGTACCCAGGTGTGATGTAACATCCATATACCTCTGGAAAGTACCTCATCCCTTATGTTTTCTGCTCATTTTTTCTAGTATGAGGAAATGACCTCAGAAAAAACCTTAAGCACCCCCCACCGCCCCTGCCCAACAACTTCTCTCTTTAGCTCCGTCTTCTGCCCATTCAACAAGGACCAGAAAGGAAAAAACAACAAAGAAAAAAACAAAGAAAAAAAGGAAAAAAGCATCTGACTCCTTCTTTATGGGTGTCTGTAATTCCAATTGGAGGCAAAGGTTTCAAATTAAACTTTCTAGCCATTTTATAGTCCTTTGCAAACAGGAAGTGAGTACAATGGAGCTTCTGATCTACCGTGTTTTAAGTGTGTGATAATAGGGCCTTACCTCATTTATCATGATCATCTACTTTATTGTGTAAAGGATCTTTTAGTTACCTCCCCGCCCATCCATGTACACGGAAGGGCCATGTACATGGCGAAGCTAGAGACTGTAACCTGAAGATTGGGACAAATTAAAGAAAAAAATGTAATTTAACACAAATACAAAAACGATTACGTTAGGGTCAAACAAGAACCATTTATGAAACTGAATTACAACAAATGACTTATACCTAACTTTTCCGGGTCTCCACAGCACTGATACTTAAACAGCTCTTCTAACCCGCCCTATTATTAAGTGCAGCAATCTATTTTTTTTTTCTCAGTAGTTTGAACACTGGCTGGCTAGTATTTCTGGCCAACTTCTCAGTAAGTAACTTCAGCCTGTGTTGCCAGTGCTTCTACAGAGCAGCCACTACGTCTTCCACAACACTCGGTCTCTCCGGCTTCTGGAAGGAGAGGGCGATTACCTTCTGGAGTCATGTGCTCCTTGGGCACTTCTGCAACCAGGCAGTGGTAGAAGGGGTGCTCTCCAAAACCATCCTCTAGCAGATCTGCAAGAAGGGGCAGCAGGGACAGTGTTGGCCTCGATGAAGGTGGCAGGCACCGGACGCTCGTCCCCCGCCCCGCCACTGATGCGTTACCTTTTTCAGTTAATATTACTTGCTCTTCCATGTATTCGTATTTAGCCAATTCCTGGGTTGATGTACACAGGAGAAAAGAAGAGAAGCAAAAAATTAAGTGAGACTCCGGCCCGGCCAGCTCGGGGGAATGGGGTGGGCTGGGCGGGGATTCATTCCCTGAGTCTCGCCCGGAGCGGCGCGGCCGGGCCGGGGCTGGGGGAGGCAGGCAGAGAGAGGGGGACCTACCGGGGACAAGGACCCCACCGCCCGTCGCAGGAAGAGCCCATGCCTCCCGCTACCTTGATCAGCCGCAGAATGTCACTGCAGTCGGCGGCGGTGGCCGGGCGGATCACGAATTTAGCCATTTTCTTCTTTTGCTTTTCTTCCCTTTGCGGACCAAGCCCCTGTACTTGAACAGCAAGAGGAGGTGGTTCCTCATTCGTCTCCCGGGAGCGTCCTCTTCCCAGTCAGGATGGCACCATGACCCGACGAAACTCGGCAAACGAAAGAAGAACTCCAGCTAACTGAGGCAGCAACCGCTGGCTTCGGCCGCCCGGCCTTTTTAGCGCTCTTCCCAGTCAGGATGGCACCATGACCCGACGAAACTCGGCAAACGAAAGAAGAACTCCAGCTAACTGAGGCAGCAACCGCTGGCTTCGGCCGCCCGGCTCCGCTTTTTAGCGCGAAGAAGCCCCGCCCCGGGCCGTGAGGCGGAGGCACCTCGTCCAATGAGGCGCCTCGTCCAGTGAGGCCGCGACCGCCCCCCCCCCCTTCCGGGCACCTCCCTCTCTTCCGGCCGCCCGTGTGAACCCGGCCCGCGCGGGCGGGGGCGCGGGCGGTGAGGCGCCAGGTGCGGCTCTCCAGCAGCGCCTTCTAGCGGCGCCTGGCGGAGCCTTCCCGAAAGCCCGACCTCGGAGTCTAAGCGTCCCCTAGTAACCTTCGCAAAAAGGAAGAGAGGGGTTCCCCTTTTGGCCCTGGCCCAGTGACTTTGCTGTTTCTTCCTTGGAGAGACCTGGCTTTGGGCGATGGGGGGATAAGGGGATTAGAGCAGTGGCTCTCGTAGGGTGGTCTGAGGGGCCCTGTGGGTCCGAAGAGCCTTTCAAAACTAGTTTCATAGTAATGGTAGGATTTCGTTTCCCTTTCTTAACTGTCACTGAAATTTTCCAGAGAACTGATGTGTGATGACGTCATCGCTCTCATGACTAAAGGAATGTGTGTTTGTATTGTGTTTTCTAGAATTTCCTAAGGTAAGCTACTTCGATTCCTCAATGATTTTTTTCCCCCCTCTGCTGGTAATTTTTAGAGTTAACAGGATATTTTCTTTCTTACTTTTTCCCTTATTTTTTCTTAAATTTCTGACCTTCCTTGTGGAAACACTTTCCTTCTGCCTGAGGTACACTCCTTCATACTTCCATTTAGTGAAGGTCTGCTCTTGTAAAATTTTTGTTTTGCTTGTCTAAATATGTCTTTAAATTCATCTTAAAGTTCTTGAAGGATTTATTTCACTGTTAGCAAGTTTGAGGTTGGAAGTTCTTTTTCGTTCAGCATATTGATGATATCTGACTGTCTTCTGGCTTGCATTGCTGTTGAAAATTGTTATATTCCCTCCTTAGTCATTCCCTGTGCTTCTCTCCTCTCCCCTTTAAAACTTTTTATTTCGAACCAATTACAAGTTTACAGATGTGTGATGACATCATTGCTCTGGTGACTAAAGGAATGTGTGCTTGTGTGTTCTCATGTTTTCTAGAATTTTTGAAGGCAAGCTTTTTGGATTTTTCAATTATTTTTAAATGTCCTGAGAGTAAAATGTTTGAGAACAGTTGGATTAGAGTATAGCTCTTCCTGGATTATACCCAATGGGACAAGTACTCAAGCCTCTGGCAAATAGAGGGTTTTTCTGTTTGGTTTTTTTTTTTTTTTGGCTTTTTACAAACCACCTTCCCAGACAGGTCCTCTGAGGGCTCTGCTTTGGCTGCCCTGCCTGGGTTCTGGAATGAGTCAAAGAGAAAGCATAAAAGGAGCCTGCCGTGTTTTCAGTCTACAGGTTGGATTATCACCAAATGACGCCCCCAACATTCAACAAGTAATTCTCTGCTTTGCTTGCAATATCCTGTATGTAGAAAAGAAAGCAAAAGTAGCTCCTCTGTTACCCTTCCCACCCGCTGGGGATATCATACGTAGTGAGTCATTGGGAGAATTTATGAAATGTGTTTCTCAAAGATCTTTAAAAATAGCATTGATTCTTGTCTGCCTAAAGCCACTTCAGGTAGTGTCTTTCCTGACACCATTGCACATAGATGACCATACATAGGCCCTTCCTGCCTCTGCTTTGTTCTGTTTTGTGGGAGGAGCCAGGAGAGCTTGTTACCGAGTTACTGCTAACAGTAAGCAAGAACTAGGTGACTAAGCACTAATAATAGCTGCCTCCTTGAAGCAAAAACAAGGTCATTTTCAATGTGGGCTGCTTAGGTTTTTAGAATAATGATTGTTTCATTAAAACACACTATAATTTTTTTCTGTTTATTCTGTTTTCCAGTTTAAGTTTCATGCTCTTATGCTTCACTTTGTCATTATGACAAGGAGAGCCCATTCTGAAAAACAGGCGCCTAAAAAAAGCTCATTGTGATTGCGTTTTTTGCACATGTAAAAGCTTAGAACCCTAAGAAATGTGAATTTTCTTTATGAATCAAGTTAGGTTTTTTATTGTCAGGAATAGATCGATGCCATGGAGGACCAACATTACCCCCTGTTGATACTGGAATTTAAATTTAAAACTGCATAAAAAGGGGTTAACTCGCTAGCATTTGGAAAACTTTTATTTGGCTAATGAGTCAACAAATCAATAACTATTTATTGACTCTTATGCTAGGTACTTGGGGGTTATAAAGGAGGACTAAGTTTTGAAAGGAGCCCTCAGGGCATACAGTTTACTTTGCAGATATGTTTGTAGTTTACTACAACAGAATTGAATCTTTGTGAGAAATATAATTCCTATAACTGAAGAGGTCTGAGTAGGGGGAGAGTAGGAGGAAAGGAAACAGCCAAGGGACATCATGGGTGTTTTGCATTCATTGACTCGTTTAATATCAACTGTCTTGTGAAATAGCTAACCTTAGCTCCATCTTTGCAACAGAGAAAACCAGAGGCTCAGAGGGCTACAAAATTGCAACAGCCAGGAAGTGGTAGAGCTAGGAAAGAAGGAATTCTGTTGATTTCCCTGCCAAAGTGAAACTGTCCAACTTGCCCTATTAAACTATTATGGAAGGTGTCTTAGTTTTTTTTTTCTGTTTATAAAAATAATGCATATTGATTAAGAAAATATAAGTGCAGAAAAATAAAAAGGGGGCTTCCCTGGTGGCACAGTGGTTAAGAATCCGCCTGCCAATGCGGGGGACACGGGTTCGAGCCCTGGCCCGGGAAGATCCCACATGCCGTGGAGCAACTAAGCCCGTGCGCCACAACTACTGAGCCTGAGCTCTAGAGCCCACGAGCCACAGCTACTGAGCCCACGTGCCACAACTACTGAAGCCTGCACGCCTAGACCCCGTGCTCCGCAGCAAGAGAAGCCACGACAGTGAGAAGCCCGCGCACCGCAACAAAGAGCAGCCCCCACTCACTGCAACTAGAGAAAGCCCGTGTACAGCAACGAAGACCCAACACAGCCAAAAATAAATAGATAAATTTATATAAAAAAAAGAAATACAAAAAGTTAATAAAAATAATCCCTATTGGTAGGTTGATTTCCTTCCAGTCTTTTTTTCTATGTACATATACATGCAGGGCTGATATTCAGTTGGTATATACAGTGTAGTGGATTAAAATGACCACAAATTCATTGCAGCTCCTCCCATCAAGAGGTAGAATCTAGGACTTTGCTGGTGGTGCAGTGGTTAAGAATCCGCCTGCCAATGCA
This sequence comes from Lipotes vexillifer, assembly GCF_000442215.2. Lineage (NCBI taxonomy): Eukaryota > Metazoa > Chordata > Mammalia > Artiodactyla > Lipotidae > Lipotes > Lipotes vexillifer. Next base: position 450,036 of record NW_006790779.1, on the reverse strand, counting down.
GGGGACACGGGTTCGAGCCCTGGTCCGGGAAGATCCCACATGCCACAGAGCAACTAAGCCTGTGCACCACAACTACTGAGCCTGCGCTCTAGAGCCCTTGAGCCACAACTACTGAGCCCATGTGCCACAACTACTGAAGCCTGGGCACCTGGAGCCCGTGCTCAGCAACAAGAGAAGCCACCACAATGAGAAGCCCGCGCACTGCAATGAAGAGTAGGCCCCGCTTGCCGCAACTAGAGTAAGCCTGCACGCAACAAGGAAGACCCAATGCAGCCAAAAAACAAATAGATAAATGAATAAATAAATAAATAAATAAATGAATGAATAAACAAACAAATAAATAAGAGGTAGAATCTATTTCCCCACTCCTTGAATTTAGACTGGCCTTGTGACTTGCCTTGACCAATAGAATACAGTAAAAGTGGTGGTGTACAACTCCTAAGCAAGACCTCAAGAGATCTTAAAGCTTCTGTTCACACCCTCTTGGAACATTGCTGCTGCCATATGAAGAAGCTTGAGCTAGCTTCCTTGAGGATGAAAGACCTCATGAGGAGATGTGTAAGTGAGGCCAGATGCGTAAGTGATGCCACCTTGGACCATTCAGTCCCATTTGAGCTGTCAAATGATTGCAGCCACACAAGTGACCTTAGGCAAGACCAGCAGAAGAACCCCCTCGCTGATCCCAGTCCATGTTATCAACCCACAGCATCATGAGTCAATAGAATTGTTGTTTTAAGCCACTAAAATTTAGGGTTCTTTGTTACACAACAAAGGCTAACCAAAATCAGACAGCCATTTAGGTTGTTTACACCTGGCTTCCATTCTGATTGGTTGTAGTGTCCATTCCGACTGGTCTGTGCTTTGCAATACTCATTTAAAAATATTTTAGGGGCTTCCCTGGTGGTGCAGTGATTGGGAGTCTGCCTGCCGATGCAGGGGACACGGGTTCGTGCCCCGGTCCGGGAAGATCCCACATGCCGCGGAGCGGCTGGGCCCGTGAGCCATGGCCACTGAGCCTGTGCGTCCGGAGCCTGTGATCCACAATGGGAGAGGCCACGACAGTGAGAGGCCCGCGTACCGCAAAAAAAAAAAAAAAAAAAAAAAAAAAAATTAAAAATCACCTGTGTGCGTTGTGCATATGTAATAACAAAAAATTGGTATCATGTATCTATAATGTCTATCCTGCAGCATAGTGTAGTGGCTTCTTACCTACTATAGCTTTGGTCTTAGATACTCCCCATCTATGTGATTGTGTCAATACTTAACCTTGTTAAGTCACCATTTCTTCATCTGTAATTAGTAAATAATAATAGTACCCTTCATATGGTTAATTGTTGTGAGTATTAAATGAAGTAATACATATAAAGTACCCAGTGGGAATTCCCTAGTGGTCCAGTGGTTAGGACTCTGTGCTCTCACTGCTGAGGGCCTGGGTTCAATCCCTGGTTGGGGAACTAAGATCCCACAAGCCTCGCAGTGTGGCAAAAAAAAAAATACCCAGCATAGCACCTTCCATAATTGTTAGCATTATTACTGTTAATAGTATGGAGTATTTCCCAATGTCACTGGGTATATTTAAATTAAAAAATATATATAATGGCTCCTTAGATTTCCATTGTGAAATTTATTTTACTATTCTGTTGTTGAAGATGCAGGGCTTTTCCCAATGATAAATAATACTTTGTTTTGTTAATATATTTATTTATTTATTTATTTTTGGCTGTGTTGGGTCTTCGTTGCTGCATGCGGGCTTTCTCTAGTTGTGGCAAGCGGGGGCTACTGTTTGTTGTGGTGCGTGGGCTTCTCATTGCGGTGGCTTCTGTTGTTGTGGGGCACAGGCTCTAGGCACATGGGCTTTGGTAGTTATGGCTCGTGGGCTCAGTAGTTGTGGCGCACGGGCTTAGTTGCTTCCACAGCATGTGGGATCTTCCCGGTCCAGGGATTGAACCCGTGTCCCCTGCGTTGGCAGGTGGATTCTTAACCACTGCGCCACCAGGGAAGTCCCTAATACTTTGACAAACATCTTTTTACCCAAATTTTAGCCCAGGTTTCTGATTGTTTCCTTAGGTAGATTCCTAGAAGTGAAATTACTAGGTGAGCAGAGATGTAATTTTGTTGATCTGGAGCTAGAGAAACACTCTAAAACTTCAGGTCCTCACTACATGAAAGTGTAATTTGAGATGACTCTCTAGATGTGCTTGCTCTAGCTTGAATTATCTAAAGTTTGATAACATCTGGGTTCCACAGTTGTAATAGAAGTTGAGTCTTTCTCAGAGAGAGGTTTTCTTGCTACGTATCACAGATGGGTGATAACCTGTGAGAATGATCAATAAATAAATATAACCACCTCCAAGAAAACACCTTGTTTTGGGCCAAGATTTCCTTTTTTTTAATTTATTTTTTATTGAAGTATAGTTGAATTATGGGCCAAGATATTCTTTCCTTTTCTTTTTTTTCCCTTACCTTACCTTACTTTACCTTACCTTACCTTACATTTCTTTTTGAGAAATTATAATTTAGGACATGGAAAGCTGTTTCATCTTTGGGGTAGACCGTCAAAAGTGTAAGACTTCTGTTTATAAATGTGAAGTATTATATGACTTTAGGCCGCAATTAAAAGAGCCGGGTCAGCAATAAGTGAGGTGTTAATCAGGCCTCTTGTTGGCAAGTGATTTGCCACATCTTACTCTTCCGCCATCTTGAAGGTCTCCATAGTCTTTATTTTAAAGTCTATCGTGTCTGATATGAGAATTGCTACTCCAGCTTTCTTTTGATTTCCATTTGCATGGAATATCTTTTTCCATCCCCTTACTTTCAGTCTGTATGTGTCTCTAGGTCTGAAGTGGGTCTCTTGTAGACAGCATATACACAGATCTTGTTTTTGTGTCCATTCAGCCAGTCTGTGTCTTTTGGTTAGAGCATTTAATCCATTTACATTCAAGGTAATTATTGATATGTATATTCCTATTCCCATTTTCTTAATTGTTTTGGGTTTGTTATTGTAGGTCTTTTCCTTCTCTTGTGTTTCCTGCCTAGAGAAGTTCCTTTAGCATTTGTTGTAAAGCTGGTTTGGTGGTGCTGAATTCTCTCAGCTTTTGCTTGTCTGTAAAGGTTTTAATTTCTCCATCGAATCTGAATGAGATCCTTGCTGGGTAGAGTAATCTTGGTTGTAGGTTTTTCCCTTTTATCACTTTAAATATGTCCTGCCACTCCCTTCTGGCTTACAGAGTTTCTGCTGAAAGATCAGCTGTTTACCTTATGGGGATTCCCTTGTATCTTAATTGTTGCTTTTCCCTTGCTGCTTTTAAGATTTTTTCTTTGTATTTAATTTTTGATAGTTTGATTAATATGTGTCTTGGCATGTTTCTCCTTGGATTTATCCTGTATGGGACTCTCTGTGCTTCCTGGACTTGATTAACTATTTCCTTTCCCATATTAGGGAAGTTTTCAACTATAATCTCTTCAAATATTTTCTCAGTCCCTTTCTTTTTCTCTTCTTCTTCTGGAACCCCTATAATTCGAATGTTGGTGCGTTTAATGTTGTCCCAGAGGTCTCGGAGGCTGTCCTCCGTTCTTTTCATTCTTTTTTCTTTATTCTGCTCTGCAGTAGTTATTTCGATGCTTTTATCTTCCAGGTCACTTATCCGTTCTTCTGCCTCAGTTATTCTGCTATTGATCCCTTCTAGAGAATTTTTCATTCCATTTATTGTGTTGTTCATCATTGCTTGTTTGCTCTTTAGTTCTTCTAGGTCCTTGTTAAACGTTTCTTATATTTCCTCCATTCTACTTCCAAGATTTTGGATCATCTTTACTATCATCACTCTGAATTCTTTTTCAGGTAGACTGCCTATTTCCTCTTCATTTGTTAGGTCTGGTGGGTTTTTGCCTTGCTCCTTCAACTGCTTTGTGTTTCTCTGTCTTCTCATTTTGCTTATCTTACTGTGTTTGGTGTCTCCTTTTCACAGGCTGCATGTTCGTAGTTCCCGTTGTTTTTGGTGTCTGCCCGCAGTGGCTAAAGTTGGTTCAGTGGGTTGTGTAGGCTTCCTGGTGGAGGGGACTAGTGCCTGTGTTCTGGTGGATGAGGCTGGATCTTGTCTTTCTGGTGGGCAGGTCCATGTCTGGTGGTGTGTTTTGGGGTGTCTGTGAACTTATTATGATTTTAGGCAGCCTCTCTGCTAATGGGTGGGGTTGTGTTCCTGTCTTGTTAGTTGTTTGGCATGGGGGGTCCAACACTGTAGCTTGATGGCCGTTGAGTGGATCTGGGTCTTAGCATTGAGACAGAGATCTCTGGGAGAGCTCTCGCTGCTTGATATTACGTGGAGCTGGGAGGTCTCTGGTGGACCAATGTCCTGAACTCGGCTCTCCCATCTCAGAAGCACAGGCCTGACACCCGGCCGGAGCACCAAGACACTGTCAGCCACATGGCTGCTAGTGTTGGGGGGTCTCCTATGGAGGCAGGGGGTGGCTGTGGCTCAGCGTGGGGACAAGGTCACTGGCAGCAGAAGTTCTGGGAAGTGCTGCTTGGCATGAGCCTTCCCAGAGTCTGCCGTTAGCCCCACCAAAGAGCGGGGTAGGCTCTAGCTGTGTGATTTTGGACAAGGTTCTTGCATCTCAGTGTGCTTACCTGTCAAATGGAGTTAATAAGAATAATTTCCTCCTCCTAAGGTTGTGAATAATAAATGCTGCTGTAAAGCCCTTTGTAAAGTACTTAGAATACAGCACTTACCCTCTAAATGTTTATTCCTTTCTGTCTACTTGGTAAAATAAAGAGTGTAACAATTTTTGGATTAGGAAGAATAATTGTGAATGGTCCAATGCAGAGAGAGAAGGATTTGTCCCTAAATCAATTTTCTTCCTGCCTTTACACGGGGATCATTCTCTTATTCATTGACCTTTGTCATGAAGCTTCACCTTCCTCATGAATAATAAATGTGCAATGATTCTGTTAACATTTGCCAACCAATGAGGGAACATTGCTCCGATGATCATAGAATCAGGAATCGTCACAGAGCCTGGTAATCAGTATTGTAATCCCTATTGTACTCTGCCTGGAGTTTTTCATCTGCCTAGCCAGACATCATGTGGACAAGGTCAAATCCAGAACACATTATGCAGGATAAATTATTTACAATCCTGTCTCTAAAAGTGGACCTCATCTGTGACCTAATTAACACTCCAACTCTAAACCACATGTGGAGATCTCTTTTAAAGAGGTAGGCTTAGTGAAAATAGGAGAAGATATTGAAAAAGCATTAGGCAGAGCATATTGATTCACACAACTTTTTTTTTCCCTTCTCCTTTTTACAGATATTTTAAGGTTATACCAAATAGAGGGAAGTTATGCAGTTACAGTGCTTAGAATCTGGGCAAGACAGCAGATAGAACAACGTCCCAAACTTTCTTTCAGTATCTAGTCTCTGAATCCATGGTTAAAAACAAAAAGCTGTTAAAGAGCTGTGAATAGTGGTTAAATACTTTTCATTTACCTTCAGCATTCTATAACAATGAAACTCCATTTACAATTTTATAATTCTCTTACTCAGCTTCCAGAATGTTCCACATTTGTTGAAAACTACAAACAAACATATCCAAGAATCCCAGTGAATGCCAAGCAGCATAAACACAAAGAAAACCACCTCAAGGCACTGCAGAATCAAATTTCTCAAAACTAGTGATACAGAGAAAATCTTAAGACTAATCACTGGTTTCTCATCAAAAACAAAGCAAACCAGAAGATGGTGGAACAACATCTTTAAAGCATTGGAAGAATGCTTTCAACCCAGAATTTAATATCCAGTGAAAATGTCCTTCAAAGATGAAGGCAAAATAAAGACATTTCAGATAAGCTAAAGCCAAGAGCATTCATCACTAGTGAACTTGTACCACAAGGAATGCTAAAAGAAGTTCTTCAGGTGAAAGGAAAATGATACCAGATGGACACAAAAATCTATGCAAAGGAATAAAGAGTACCAGAAATGGTAAATGTGTGCATCATATAAAAGACATTTTTCTTGTTTTTAATGTCTTTATTTTTATTTTTTTAAACATCTTTATTGGAGTATAATTGCTTTACAATGTTGTGTTAGTTTCTGCTTTATAACAAAGTGAATCACTTATACATATGTTCCCGTATCTCTTCCCTCTTGTGTCTCCCTCCCTCCTACCCTCCCTATCCCACCCCTCTAGGTGGTCACAAACCACCGAGCTGATCTCCCTGTGCTATGCGGCTGCTTCCCACTAGCTCTCTGTTTTACGTTTGGTAGTGTATATATGTCTGTGCCACTCTCTCACTTTGTCACAGCTTACCCTTCCCCCCCATATCCTCAAGTCCATTCTCTAGTAGGTCTGTGTCTTTGTTCCTGTCTTGCCCCTAGGTTCTTCAGGACCTTTTTCTTTTTTTTTAGATTCCATATATATGTGTTAGGATACGGTATTTTTTTTCGCTTTCTGACTTACTTCACTCTGTATGACAGACTCTAGGTCCATCCACCTCACTACAAATAACTCAATTTCGTTTCTTTTTATGGCTGAGTTAATATTCCATTGTATATATGTGCCACATCTTCTTTATCCATTCATCTGTCGATGGACACTTAGGTTGCTTCCATGTCCTGGCTATTGTAAATAGAGCTGCAATGAACATTTTGGACATGACTTTTTTTGACTTATGGTTTTCTCAGGGTATATGCCCTGTAGTGGGATTGCTGGGTCGTATGGTAGTTCTATTTTTAGTTTTTGAAGGAACCTCCATACTGGTCTCCATAGTGGCTATATCAATTTACATTCCCACCAACAGTGCAAGAGGGTTCCCTTTTCTCCACACCCTCTCCAGCATTTATTGTTTCTAGATTTTTTGATGATGGCCATTCTGACTGGTGTGAGATGATATCTCATTGTAGTTTTGATTTGCATTTCTCTAATGATTAATGATGTTGAGCATTCTTTCATGTGTTTGTTGGCAATCTGTATATCTTCTTTGGAGAAATGTCTATTTAGGTCTTCTGCCCATTTTTGGATTGGGTTGTTTGTTTTTTTGATATTGAGCTGCATGAGCTGCTTGTAAATTTTGGAGATTAATCCTTTGTCAGTTGCTTCATTTGCAAATATTTTCTCCCATTCTGAGGGTTGTCTTTTCGTCTTGTTTATGGTTTCCTTTGCTGTGCAAAAGCTTTTAAGTTTCATTAGGTCCCATTTGTTTATTTTTGTTTTTATTTCCATTTCTCTAGGAGGTGGGTCAAAAAGGATCTTGCTGTGATTTATGTCATAGAGTGTTCTGCCTATGTTTTCCTCTAAGAGTTTGATAGTGTCTGGCCTTACATTTAGGTCTCTAATCCATTTTGAGTTTATTTTTGTGTATGGTGTTAGGGAGTGTTTTAATTTCATACTTTTACATGTAGCTCTCCAGTTTTCCCAGTCCCACTTATTGAAGAGGCTGTCTTTTCTCCACTGTATATTCTTGCCTCCTTTATCAAAGATAAGGTGATCATATGTGCGTGGGTTTATCTCTGGGCTTTCTACCCTGTTCCATTGATCTATATTTCTGTTTTTGTGTCTTGATTACTATAACTTTGTAGTATAGCCTGAAGTCAGGGAGCCTGATTCTTCCAGCTCTGTTTTTCTTTCTCAAGATTGCTTTGGCTATTTGGGGTCTTTTGTGCTTCCGTACAGATTGTGAAATTTTTTGTTCTAGTTCTGTGAAAAATGCCAGTGGTTGTTTGATAGGGATTGCATTGAATCTGTAGATTGCTTTGGGTAGTAGAGTCATTTTCCCAATGTTGATTCTTCCAATCCAAGAACATGGTATATGTCTCCATCTATTTGTATCATCTTTTAATGTCTTTAAAAGATACTTAACTACTTAAAGTAAGAATAACAACAGTATATTATGGGATTTATAACATTTGTAGAAGTAGAATGTATGAGCACAAGAGCACAAAGAATGGGGGAGATGGGATGGACGTATATTGTTATACGATTCTTAAATTATATGTTAAATGCTATAACCTTTAAAGTAAACTGTGATAAGTTAAAGTTGTATATTGTAAAGCTCAGAGCAACAACTAAGTTTCTTAAAAAGGTATAACTAATAAGTCAATAGAGGAGATAAAATGGGTTCATAAAAAATAATCCAAGGGAAGACAGGAAAAGAGGAAAAAAGGAATAAAGAACAGATGGGACAAACAGCAAGTGTGGGACTGCTGTTGTTTCTGATATCTTATACTTATCAGGTAAGAAATCGCGAAAGGAGTAGGGAGGGGAAATAAAGCAATTTATTCAAATTGTATATTTGAACAGTAAGGACTTTTTTTTTCTCCTAAAGGTAACTTAAATTTGGAATCCTTTAAAAATATGAATGATAGGTCTTCGCTTGCTTTTAAGGACAAGGAGTATATTTGTTAAGTTGAAGGAGAGTGAAAATGAAAATGGGAAAGAATATTAATAAACCACTTAACTAAGAAATGAAAAAAGAAATCACCAAAGGAAACACCTAAAACATCTTATATTTACTTCTCAAAAATGGAATGAAATAAAGAATAAGTAAGTAAGCATGATATCCAGATTCCCACCAATAGAATTCAGTAGCTTTTGTTGATAACATCAACTATATTCCGATTCATTCAGCAATGAAATCAGTTTCTGTTTATCGTGATAAAAGAGATTATTTTGGTTCAGAAGTGCCAGCAACCTGGCACAACTTGGATACATTTGAAAGAAGGAACAGATCAGGCAAAGGAGTGTTGGGAAAAGGAGACCTGAGGTGCTCAGTGCTGTCACACTGGGTTATTAGAAATCAGTGAGATTAGGATAGGCTCTGAAAGTGAAATTTAAAATCGAGCAGAGATATTCAAATTGTATCCCAGGCCAGTTAATATTTGACTATAAACTGACTGACTGTATTAACATACCTAAAGAGAAAAGGTATATCTTATAACAACGTTAATCATTGTATCAGTTAGGAATGCTTTTGACTACAACTAACAGAATAACCTACTTACAGTAGCTTAAGACATGAAAACTTAAAAAACTCAATTAGAAGACTGGAGGTAGCCAGTTTCCAGGCTAGTTCAGCAATTAACCATGTTACAGAGGAACTGGGCTTTTAAAACCCTTCCACTCTGCCAATTATTCTTAACTCATCTCTTGAACATAAAAGGGCTGCAGTAGCTCCAAGCATCATTTCCTCACATCTGCATCCTAAACAGGGAGGAAAGTTCAGGAGCTAAAATCTTTCTCTGGCTGAGGCTCTGTCTTTTTATCTGCAAAGCAACGTCTTTACTAGAATACTCCAGGAGTCTTCCCTTTACGTCTTATTGGACAGTACTGCATGGCTGCAAGGGAGGCTGGGACAGTGAGTATTTGGCACAGGGGAGCAGAGATGCTATGTTTGGCCAAGATGAATTGTGATTCGTTCTTTGAGGTTGAGCACGTTGCTGCCCTGAGCAAAATTGGGATGCTCTTAGCAAGGAATTAGAAGGGGATGGCTGTAGTCTAGGCAACTAAATGTATCTACTAGGATCAGTCCTGGAAGCATAGGAAAAGAATATCAGATGCCAAAATTGGCGCCTCCTGCTCTGGCACTGTAGTGGAACCAGAATACCCTGATGCAAGAACTCCAGTAGCTGAATCTTGAGATCAATCTTTGCATATTGTGGAGATGGATACTTAAGTTTCTCCTTATTCATTCATTTAATAGATTTTTATTGAATCAGGTGTTGTTATAGACGCTGGAGTTTTAGCAGTGGAAAAATCAGACAAAAATGTCCTCATGGCGCTTACATTCTAGTGAATGTGTCTTAGCTGAATGCAACTGATTCCTTGCTTATCAGTAAATTTTCTGATTACAACCGGGTTTCTCATGCCCTCCAAGCAGTCTCACATCTAATCATGAATTAAGAAATTGATATTCTTATTTCATGTATCAGTCTCTTGGTTGATGTGAGTCTTCCTAAGGACATAGATTCACCTTTAGTGAAGTGACAACTCAAGTTTCTGACTTGCACATCTCAGGGCTAGTACCTGAACCATGGTAAATTCAACAAGGCATTTCAACCCTGTGAGCCAACGTGGAAGACAGGGAGCTACACAGCTTTCTCCAGTTAATAATCCAATAGTGCATGTTTTCCCTATTTGGAATGTTTAGGCTTATTCATATGTGTGAAAGGGATACAAGAAGGAAATATTAAATTATAAACACTGAAATCTATCAAAAAAAATAAAAAGAAGTCCTGACCTTGAAACTGTGATTTGTGCAATGTATTATGAATGAATTGGATTCAGACTCATCCTCAGGGGCTTCCCTAGTGGCGCAGTGGTTGAGAATCTGCCTGCCAATGCAGGGGATACCAGTTCGAGCCCTGGTCTGGGAAGATCCCACATGCCTCAGAGCAACTAAGCCTGTGCACCACAACTACTGAGCCTGTGTTCTAGAGCCCGCGAGCCACAACTACTGAGCCCATGTGCCATAACCACTGAAGCCTGTGTGCTTAAAGCCCATGCTCTGTAACAAGAGAAGCCACTGCAATGAGAAGCCCGTGTGCAGCTATGAAGACCCAACACAGACAAAAAAAAAAAAAAAAAAAAATCATCCTCAGAGGATTCAAGGTTAAAAATTTCTTATTCATGGACATTTAGATTGTTTCCTTTTTCCTTCCCTGCCATTTCAAACAATGCTATTATGAACATTCTTGTATTTGTCCTTGAGTACAGGAGCAGTATTTATAGGGTACTTGCCAAGGACTGGAATGCTGGGTCAAAGCATATAATATTTGGATTCAACTTTATGAAATAGAGCCAAATTGTTCTCCAAAGTGATTCTGCCATTCACAACTTCTACTAGCAGTGAATGAGAGTTCTTAGCGCTCTCCATCCTCACCAACAGTTGGTAATTTCACTTCATGGTTTTTGCTTATCTGATGGGTATAAAATGGTATCTTATTGTGGTTTGAATTTTATTAATGTGATATTGATCTTTTCATATGTTTATTGGCCATATATTTTTTTCTTCTATTGAATTGCCAATTCAGGCAAGTTCAGAATTTTTATATTTTCATGGTGAATTTTTTCAATTCTCACGTTTGTGCCTCTTTATTTTTATAGTGGTTTTTAATTTAAAGTACATTTTTATGAAATAAATACAGCTAATACAGCTTTTTTTTGGTATTTACCTGATATGTCTTTTCTCCCAATCTTGACTTTAACGTTACTGTATTATACCAAGAACAGGCAAGTAGTAATGGTCCACCCCAGTTACAGAAAATAAGGGCCCTGTAGCCCCAGTACCAGGTTGCATCTGGTTTTGAATTTCATGCTTGTTTCTGTCCCCTTATCACTTACTGTTTCCATGGTGGACAGGACCAAGGGGTGGGTAAGAATGATATGTATGTAAGGATCTAGCCAATAAATGAGACAGACTCAGATCCACCTGAAAGGATCAAATTAAATAGTAATAAGTTCTGAATCTATTTTTGCCAAAACACAGTGGAAAGGAAAGAAGTAGAAATAGAGTTTCCTTATTTACTGGCTTGAGATAGAAAAGAGTCCTAGATTAGGAAAATTAACATTCAGATATAGGATTCTGAAATGACAAATTTCAAAACATTTTGTTTACAGTATGTTGGGGAGCCATTTGATGATAACACATCCATTAAGTTAGAACCATGTGTCATTACTTTATAATTTACTAAAGTAAAAATTAGATGTAGAATACATTTGTCCACATGGGGAAGCAAACCAGAAAGGGAGAAATATTGGCTGAAGGCTTAGAAAATGCTGAATACGTACATGAGAGGGGAACTTGAGGATTATGATTTGAGGCCTTGTGATCATCTAGTTTTCGAGATGCCTTCTCATTTCCCAGTTTGGTTCCTCTGACTGTGCAGAATCCCCTGATTCCAACAGCGATTGCTGTTATACATGGCTGGGATCATGAGGCTGCTTCCCCAGATCTACCCGCATCATCAGTTTTTCAGGGCAAGTCTGGAGTATAAGACTATGCCCTCTGGTGAAGGACACCATTCACTGCGCGTCTGGTAATAGCTATTTGGGAAGTTCTTGCTAGCCATTTTGATTTTTGGGAAAGTTACTTAATGCCTGTAAACCCTGATTTTTCCTTATCTGTAAAATGGGAATAATGGGAATAGTGATCTCCTATGGTTGTTGTGAGGATTAAACAAGATAATTGAGCAATAAGTTCTCAATAAATGATATTATCCTTACTGCTATTCCCTCTTTGTTCAACAAATATTTATTATAGATTTTCAACGTGTTAGGCACTGAGGTAAATACTCAATACATGGTAGCTATCATACTGCTATTTAGCCATTTCATCAATCCATATTATTATATAATTACAGGGTATCAGGCACTGTGCCAAGTTTAGGAGCCAGTAAATAAAGACAGAACCTTCAAGACTCTGGACAAGCTTTTCTGGTTCTACCAATGGGAATCCTCTTCTCCCTTACGAGTTCTTTGGAATTCTTCAATGATATCTTCTCTTCAGTGAAAGAGATCACTGTCAGATGCCTTCCTACAATGTGCCAGGTTCTGGCTGACTATAGGATGGAAGAGGGGTGTAAAGGATGTGAAAAGCCTTTGCTCCACATAGGCAAGTGGCAGATAACCTGCTCCCGATGGGGCTTTTGCTTTTGCTTCTCCTTTCCTTTCCTTTTCCTATCCCTATCCCTTTCCCTTTCCTTTCCCAGAACCTAGCGTACTAGGGAAAAAGTTCTGCCGAAGTACCAGGGGAAAAACTCTACTGTAACAGGAGAAAAGAATATAGACACAGAGCAACACAGACCAGAAGAAAGTAGTGGACTTGCCTTTTTACAGCCCACAGGGGAAACGCAGCCCTTCAGACTTCTTCCACTCCATAGCCTTCAGCTGGGCGTCAGTCATCCGGTTCCTTCTGGATGAGAGAGGCCAGGGGTTAGAAAAGGATTGAGGATTTCCTTGCGCTTGAATCCTGCAAGTAAGTAGAAGAGGGGAGAAAAGAAAGAGGCCCTTACCATGGTTACAAAAAATCAGACCTTTCCCACTACCAACATTCATGCGCTTTCAGGCGTTGTAATGTTACAAAGAGTTGCTGTCTCCTTCCCTACTAAATGCCTACTTCTGTTAATCAAGCTTTCCTAGAAGGTGCCAGACCCCAAGAATAGGGATGAGAGAGGGAGGAAAAAAACAATCCTTTATGGCAATAAGAAAAAAAGTTATTTTTTATTTAAAAACATCTCAAAGGGTTAAGATTAATGCATGGATAATAGATTGGTTAAATTAAATTTAGGATGCTGGGAGGCTAGCTTTTGAGGTTGACATTTACATGGTTCTCCCCTATAATAAATCATCCTTTTTTTGTTTTTACTCTGATGGACTCAATCTTTAATTGGACGGATTGTAAATATGATCTGTAATGTGGACCATTTTGTTTTTATGTTACGCTCTTATAGAAGGTTCTTTAAACACAATGCAGCTGGTTTTTTTTTTTTTTTTTTTTTTTTTTTCTTGCGTTATGCGGGCCTCTCACTGTTGTGGCCTCTCCCATTTGCGGAGCACAGGCTCCGGACGCGCAGGCCCAGCGGCCATGGCTCACGGGCCCAGCCGCTCCGCGGCATGTGGGATCCTCCCGAAACGGGGCACGAACCCGCGTCCCCTGCAACGGCAGGCGGACTCTCAAGCACTGCGCCACCAGGGAAGCCCTGCAGCTGGTTTTTGAAGGCTGGGTTAGGACTAAACCAGCCTTTGAAGGTGGGAGCATTGCTTACCATTCCTCTCCTTCCATTACTGCTTGAGAGCTGGTTTCCATCATCCAATCAGTTAAATCTTAACTAAATATTGAGAATTAACTTTGTGCCCAGACTCGAAATTTAAAAGATCACTCCTGCCTTCAAGAAGCTTACATTATCATTGGAGTTCCGTGATGGACACTTTAAATAATTAAAGAAATAATACAAAGCAAAGTATAATTAAGTGATAAGTTGTCAGATACAGACTTAGTGAAATAGAAATGTAGAGAAAGTAAAAGTTAATGATTACAGGAGTCAGGAAATCCTCTTAGAAGAAGGTGGACTTCAGTTGGGCTCTGCGAATCCAGGAAGGGAGGAAAGTACTCAATGAAGAGAGTACGACATGAACAGACCAGAGAAAGAAACCAGAAAGTTCAGAGCCTTAGCTTCCTCGTCTGGGAAATGAGTCAGGAAGCCAAACATGAGCCCCTCTGTGGCAGAGACTGTCGTTTTCAGTCTCGTGGCTCCAGCATCAAAGCAGAGTTTCTCTCATAGAGTAGGCATTTGATAGGTGTGTCTTGACTTGAACAAACATGACATATGAAGGGGATGGTTTGGAGATTTGTCTACCCAGGGCCAAAGTTCATGTTAGCAAGCAATGAATCTCCCTCAGGAATCTGGGGCTTGGCTCTGAACCATCCTGAGAGAGTCACATTACTTCTCCCTGGGCGTGGAACTAAGTCCTCTGAGAATACAGCGAAAGGATGTCTTGCTTATGCAACTCATTTCCTCTGAGGACACATAGCCCTGGTTGCCTCCAGCATAAGTTTCACCTGGGTTGAGGATGATGGTGACATTGGTAGGTTACTCAGGGAACTTGCTTGCCAGGAAATGAGCAGCTGGGCCATGGGTACATTGATACCTGGCCACCTTCCATGGATGCCTTTAATTAAAATGACATTTTATTTTTTTAACGATTTATTTATTATTATTATTTTATTATTTGATTTTATTTTTGGCTGCGTTGGGTCTTAGTTGTAGCGTGTGGGCTCTTCGTTGCGGTGCGTGGGCTTCTCTCTAGTTGCGGCATGCAGGTTTTCTCTCTCTAGTTGTGGTGCGTGGGCTCCAGGGCGAGTGGGCTCTGTAGTTTGTGGCACGTGGGCTCTCTTGTTGAGGTGCGCGAGCTCAGTAGTTGTGGCGCGTGGGCTTAGTTGCCCCGCGGCATGTGGGATCTTAGTTCCCTGACCAGGGATCGAGTCCATGTCCCCTGCATTGGAAGGCGGATTCTTTACCACTGGACCACCAGGAAGTCCCTAAAATGGCATATTTTAATTAGCCAGGTATGTGTGATAATGTGAGACAGAAGAACAAACAAACATGTTCCCATTTAATTATTTGGGAAGCATTCTTAGCCTATTTATAAAAAGTGTATTTATGAAACTGGAAAATTCAATTTAGGTTATTTAGTCTCTTTTTCTCTAAGGGAAGAACTCTCAAATGTCACCTTCTCTTGTAGCTCTACAGGCCACTATCCTGTCTCCTCACCAAGACTCCTCCAACGCTGCTTACCAGCAGAATGCATTATTTATATTGCTTCCTCTGAGATCTTATGGCACATTATTCACTGGAGCAGTTATCAGTGCATTTGATCACATTTCTGTTTTTTCCTCTCTGGGTGGTGGATTCCTGGAGGTCAGGAACTCTCTCTGTTTGATCTTTGTAGCCTTAGCACCCAGCAAAGCACCTGGCATATAGTAGGTGCTTAATACATGGATAAATTAATATATTGGCTCTATTGATTTTTAAAATAAATTTATTTATTTATTATATTTATTTTTGGCTGCATTGGGTCTTCATTGCTGTGCACGGGCTTTCTCTAGTTGCGGTGAGCGGGGGCTACACTTCGTTGTGGTGCATGGGCTTCTCATTGCGGTGGCCTCTTGCTGCAGAGCACAGGCTCTAGGCACGTGGGCTTCAGTAGTTGTGGCACGCGGGCTCAGTAGTTGTGGCGCACGGGCTTAGTTGCTCCGCGGCATGTGGGATCTTCCTGGACCAGGGCTCAAACCCGTGTCTCCTGCTTTGGCAGGCGGGTTCTTAACCACTGCGCCACCAGGGAAGCCCTCTATTGATTATTTTTTAAGAATTTTTTTTTTTTTTTTTTCCTTGCGTTATGCGGGCCTCTCACTGCCGTGGCCTCTCCCATTTGCGGAGCACAGGCTCCGGACGCGCAGTCTCAGCGGCCATGGCTCACGGGCCCAGCCGCTCCGCGGCATGTGGGATCTTCCCGAAACAGGGCACGAACCCGCGTCTCCTGCATCGGCAGGCGGACTCTCAAGCACTGCGCCACCAGGGAAGCCCTCTATTGATTATTTTTTAAGAATTTAAGATAGAATTCATCAGAAAAATTCCTCCTATTCATTATCTTGACTTTAACTGAGACTGTAAGAGCCTCTTGGCCAAGTAAAAGCCATCCCCAGAACTGGTTTGCAGGGGATTCTAAAATGATTTCTCTCCAAGAGCCTCCAGGAAAGAGAACAGCCCTGCCAACACACCTTGATTGTATCCCACTGAGTCGTGTGTTAGACATCTGACATCCAGAACTGTAAGATAATCAGTCTGTGTTGTTTTAACCCACTAAGTTTGTGGTAGTTTGTTACAGCAGCAATAGGAAGCTAATATAGTGGGTGAGGAAAATACTGTCCAAATCACATTGTTCAGGAATAATTCACTCTTGCTGTATCAGGAGTATTTTGCATATTCCTCAGTTAATGTCATATTATATTGATTTGTTTCCGTGTTCTCACTCTCGTAGGCTGTGTGCCTCTCCTGGTGCAAGACTGTGCTTTTTTCATCTCTGTATTCTTAGTCCCTCAAACGTCATTGAATCTCTGTGTTTCTATGGTGACAAAGGATGAAGTGGGGAGGCACATGGGGCGGAGACCTGTGGATGGTGGCGTCGGCATTAGGGAGGGAAAGTGCGAGAACTGGCGGGGACCGAATGGGCTGACGATAGTTCTCAGTGGTGTGGGCTGGCGGGGCTGGAAGGCAGAGAATCTGCAGGTTCACTGCGGGCATGACGAGGAAGAGCTCAAAGCAGCTTGATTTCCATGGGGCTGTCGGTCCGGGAATGATTAAACAGACTTCTGAGTCTCCCGCATATGCCTCATCAGTAGTGAACCCTCCCCTGATTCCCTCCCACCCACTCCCTCACCCAGAGTGTTTCTCAACGCTTATAGTCCCATACAGGAAGGCACAGACTTCAGTTAGAATTGCAGCAGCTCCAATCACTAAATTATTCAATTTGGGCTTCCTGCGAGTGACACTGTTTCCGTAGTTTCCCAACACTAGATTTCAGTACGTTGAGGCGCCCTGAATGTGCCCTTTAATAGCAAAACTAAACTCTGGCAGGCTTGGCCTGAGACATTTATTCTAGTACATTAAAGCAGATTGCTCTCAGTGTGTGTGTGTGTGTGTGGTTAAAATTAAATACAAAATGGAGACTGGACTTGAGAATTCCCTGAGCAGACAAAACCATTTAAGCCAGTAAGCTCAACTAAATCTAGCTTATTTCATGAACATAAGTGAAACTTAACCTAGGTTATTTCTTGTAAATACCTCTGACAGTCATAAAAAAAAAACAAAACCTTAAGTCATGGTCTTTAAAATGGTATGAGGTAATCACTTTTAACCAATCCCCTGCCATCTGGAACCCCCCATTGTAATAACCAGTCATTGTAAATGTTAATAACTTTCTCATTTTCACTTCTTTTTCCTCTCATTTTCACTTTATAAGCCTTGCTGTAATTTAATGCCTGTGACCTTCATATCCATCTTTGACTTTGGAAGCTCCCAGTTCCTGTTTTTATATACACAACCAACTCTTACTAAATACTATTTATTGATTTGGTGGTTTTGATTATGTTATTTCTGGATTTTTGACAGTTTTCTGACATCAGAAGTGGTATCCAAAGAAGACCCTCAACAACTCTGAGGCCAGTGAGCAACCACGTGCTGGTACCCACTGGGCCCATTGAGCTCACCACTTTCTTGCCAACCTTGCAGTCAGCCTGAATGTTGCTCTCTTTGCATGTTGAGCTCTCGGAATTTATTGTGCATACCTGTATTCTGTTTGTTGAAGCTTCTTGGTAAGTCACCCTTCTGTCTGAAAGGGGAGAAACTTGTGATTCCCTGGGATTTAGGCAATGGTAGGATTACTGAGCTCCTCACAGATTGTTTCAGGGAATCTAGAGGAAGAGATAGGTTCCACCTCATCTAAATCTCATTCTCCTCCTCCCTTAAAAACTCTTGCTTATTGTATGTGTACCTACTATGGACCAGGATCTTGTGCCTTTCTGGCAAAATGGATGAACTTTACAAAGGATAATTTGGAATTGTAGTGGCCACTTCGGGGAAACTTTAACTTAGATAAGATAGTCCACTTTACGGGTGCCCTTGAAAAGAGGATTGCAAACCTCTCAGAGACAATGGAAGATACTCTTTGATTGGTATGCAGAAGTTTCTAAGAGACTAAATGACTCTAAAAATAGCTTTTCTAAAAGAATCCTTACAGTGCGCGTGTGCGTGCGCGTGCACACACACACACACACACACACACACACAATCTTCATTAAAAAACTTTGGCCATCTGAGCAGGTAACCTTAAATTAGTCTGTCGGCCAGAAACACAATTTGGATCCAGATTCTTTTGAGTTTTGTATTATTATACCTGAGATATGGCTAAAATTAAAAAATGAAAACTATAAGACCTTTGTCTCTGTCTACATGTTTATGTATATCCATATATATATGTATATTATATATATACATATATGATATTTTTTTTGGCCGCCCCGTGCAGCTTGTGGGATCTTAGTTCCCCAACCAGGGGTTGGACCCGGGCCCTTGGCAGTAAAAGCCCCGAGTCGTAACCACTGGACCGCCAGGGAATTCCCATGTATATATGATATTTTTTTTTTTGGCAGTACACAGGCCTCTCACTGTTGTGGCCTCTCCTGTTGCGGAGCACAGGCTCCCGACGCGCAGTCTCGGTGGCCATGGCTCACTGGCCCAGCCGCTCCGTGGCATGTGGGATCTTCCCGGACCGGGGCACAAACCCGTGTCCCCTGCATCGGCAGGCAGACTCTCAACCACTGTGCCACCAGGGAAGCCCTATATGATATTTTTTTAATAGATCTTTGTTGGAGTATAATTACTTCACAAAACTGTGTTAGTTTCTGTTGCACAACAAAGCAAATCAGCCATATGCATACACATGTCCCCATATCCTCTCCCTCTTGAGCCTCCTTCCCATCCTCCCTATCCCACCCCTCTAGGTCATGGCAAAGCACCGAGCCGATCTCCCTGTGCTATGCAGCTGCTTCCCACCAGCCAACTATTTTACATTCAGTAGTGTATATACGTAGATGCTACTCTCACTTTGCCCCAGCTTCGCCCTCCCACCCCATGTCGTCAAGTCCATTTTCTATGTCTGTCACTTTATTCCTGCCCTGCAACTAGGTTCATCAGTACCATTTTTGTTTTTAGATTCCATATATATATGTTAGCATATGGTATTTGTTTTTCTCTTTCTGACTTGCTTCGCTCTGTACGACAGACTCCAGGTCCATCCCCTCAGTACAAATAACTCAATTTCGTTTCTTTTTATGGCTGAGTAATATTCCATTGTATATATGTGCCATATCTTCTTTATCCATTCATCTGTTGATGGACATTTAGTTTGGTTCCATGTCCTGGCTATGGTAAATAGTGCTACAATGAACATTGTAGTACATGTCTCTTTTTGAATTATGGTTTTCTCAGGGTATGTGCCCAGTAGTGGGGTTGCTGGGTCATATGGTAGTTCTATTTTTAGTTTTTTAAGGAACCTCCATACTGTTTTCCATAGTGGTTGTATCCTACCAACAGTGCAGGAGGGTTCCCTTTTCACCACACCCTTTCCAGCATTTATTGTTTCTAGATATTTTGGTGATGGCCATTCTGACTGGCGTGAGTTGATACCTCGTTGTAGTTTTGATTTGCATTTCTCTAGTAATTAGTGATGTGGAGCATCTTTTCATGTGCCTCTTGGCCATCTGTTTGTCATCCTTGGTGAGATGTCTATTTAGGTCTTCTGCCCATTTTTTAACTGAATTGTTTGTTTTTTTGATATTGAGCTAGCTCCGTGAGCTGTTTGTATATTTTGGAGATTAATCCTTTGTCTGTTGTTTCATTTGCAAATAGTTTCTCCCATTGTGAGGGTTGTGTTTTTGTCTTGTCTATGGTTTCCTTTGCTATGCAAAAGCTTTTAAGGTAAATTAAGTCCCATTTGTTTATTTTTGTTTTTATTTCCATTACTTTAGGAGGTGGGTCAAAAAAGATCTTGCTGTGGTTTATGTCAAAGAGTGTTTTTCCTATGTTTTCCTCTAAGAGTTTTATAGTGTCTGGTCTTACATTTAAGTCTTTAATCCATTGGAGCTTATTTTTGTGTATGGTGTTAGGTAGTGTTCTAATTTCATTCTTTTACCTGTAGCTGTCCAGTTTTCCCAGCACCACTTATTGAAGAGGCTGTCTTTCCTCCATTGTATGTTCTTGCCTCCTTTGTCATAAATTAGGTGACCATAGGTGCGTGGGTTTATCTCTGGGCATTCTATCTTGTACCATTGATCTATATTTCTGTTTTTGTGCCTGTACCATACTGTCTTGATTACTGTACCTTTGTGGTATAGTTTGAAGTCAGGGAGCCTGATTCTCCAACTCCGTTTTTCTTTCTCAAGATTGCTTTGGCTATTCGGGGTCTTTTGTGTTTTCATACAACTTGTGAAATTTTTTATTCTAATTCTGTGAAGAATGCCATTGGTAGTTTGGTAGGGATTGTGTTGAATCTGTAGATTGCTTTGGGTAGTATAGTCATTTTCACAATATTGATTCTTCCAATCCAAGAACATGGTATACTTCTCCATCTGTTTATGTCATCTTTGACTTCTTTCATCAGTGTTTTATAGTTTTCTTAGTACAAGTCTTTTGCCTCCTTAAGCAGGTTTATTCCTAGGTATTTTATTCTTTTTGTTGTAATGGTTAATGGGAGTGTTTCCTTAATTTCTCTTTCTGATTTTTCATTGTTGGTGTATAGGAGTGCCTGAGATTTCTGTGCATTACTTTTGTATCCTGCAACCTTACCAAATTCACTGATTAGTTCTAGTAGTTTTCTGGTGGCATCTTTAGGATTTTCTATGTATAGTATCATGTCATTGGCAAACAGTGGCAGTTTTACTTCTTCTTTTCCAATTTGCATTCCTTTTATTTCTTTTTCTTCTCTGATTGCTGTGGCTAGGACTTCCAAAACTATGTTGAATAATAGTGGTGAGAGTGGGCAACCTTGTCTTGTTCCTGATCTTAGAGGAAATGGTTTCAGTTTTTCACCATTGAGGACGACTGATGTTGGCTGTGGGCTTGTCATATACGGCCTTTATTATATTGAGGAAAGTTCCCTCTACACCTACTTTCTGCAGGGTTTTTATCATAAATGGGTGTTGAATTTTATCAAAAGCTTTCTCTGCATCTATGGAGATGATCATATGGTTTTTCTCCTTCAATTAGTTAATATGGTTTATCACATTGATTGATTTGTGTATATTGAAGAATCCTTGCATTCCTGGATAAAACCCCACTTGTTCATGGTGTATGATCCTTTTGATGTTCTGTTGGATTCTGTTTGCTAGTATTTTCTTGAGGATTTTTGCATCTATGTTCATCAGTGATATTGGCCTGTAGTTTTCTTTCTTTGTGACATCCTTGTCTGGTTTTGGTATCAAGGTGATGGTGGCCTTGTAGGATGAATTTGGGAGTGTTCCTCCCTCTGCTATATTTTGGATGAGTTTGAGAAGGATAGGTGTTAGCTCTTCTCTAAATGTTTGATAGAATTCGCCTGTGAAGCCATCTGGTCCTAGACTTTTGTTTGTTGGAAGATTTTTAATTACGGTTTCAATTTTATTACTTGTGATAGGCCTGTTTATATTTTCTAATTCTTCCCGGTTCAGTCTTGGAAAATTGTACCTTTCCAAGAATTTGTCCATTTCTTCGTGGTTGTCCACTTTATTGGCATATAGTTGCTTGTAGTAGTATCTTATAATCCTTTGTATTTCTGCAGTGTCAGTTGTGATTTCTCCTTTTTCATTTCTAATTTTATTGATTTGCGTCCTCTCCCTTTTTTTCTTGATGAGTCTGGCTAATGGTTTATCAATTTTGTTTATCTGCTCAAAGAACCAGCTTTTAGTTTTATTGGTCTTTGCTATTGTTTTATTTGTTTCTATTTCATTTATTTCTGCTCTGATCTTTATGAGTTCTTTCCTTCTACTGACTTTGGGTTTTCTTTGTTCTTCTTTCTCTAGTTGTTTTAAGTGTAGGGTTAGATTGTTTATTTGAGATTTTTCTTGTTTCTTGAGGTGAGATTGTATTGCTATAAACCTCCCTCTTAGGACTGCTTTTGCTGCGTCACATAGGTTTTGGGTCGTTGTGTTTTCGTTGTCATTTGTTTCTATGTATTTTTTAATTTCTTCTTTGATTTCTTCAGTGATCTCTTGGTTATTTAGTAGTGCACTGTTTAGCCTCCGTGTATTTGTGTTTTTTACAGTTTTTTTCATGTAATTGATTTCCAATCTACTAGCGTTGTGGTCAGAAAAGATGCTTGATATGATTTCAATATTCTTAAATTTTCCAAGACTTGATTTGTGACCCAAAATGTGATCTATCCTGGAGAATGTTCCGTGTGCACTTGAGAAGAAAGTGTATTCTGCCACTTTTGGGTGGAATGTTCTATAAATATCAGTTAGATCTATCTGGTCTATTGTATCATTTAAAGCTTGTGTTTCCTTATTTATTTTCTGTTTGGATGATCTGTCCATTGGTGTAAGTGGGGTGTTAAGGTACCCTACTATTACTGTGTTACTGTTGATTTCTCCTTTCCTGGTTGTTAGCATTTGCCTTATGTATTGAGGTGCTCCTATGTTGGGTGCATAAACATTTATAATTGTTATATCTTCTTCTTGGATTGATCCTTTGATCATTATGTAGTGTCCCTCCTTGTCTCTTGTAGCAGACTTTATTTTAAAGCCTATTTTATCTGATATGAGTATTGCTACTCCAGCTTTCTTTTGATTTCCATTTGCAATGGAATATCTTTTTCCATCCCTTCATGTTCAGTTTGTATGTGTCCCTAGGTCTGAAGTGGGTCTCTTGTAGACAGCATATATATGGGTCTTGTTTTTGTATCCATTCAGCCAGTCTGTGTCTTTTTGTTGGGGCATTTAATCCATTTACATTCAAGGTTATTATCGATATGTATGTTCCTATTACCATTTTCTTAATTGTTTTGGTTTGTTTTTGTGGGTCTTTCTCTTCTCTTGTGTTTCCCTCTTTGAGAAGTTTCTTTAGCATTTGCTGTAAAGCTGGTTTGGTGGTGCTGAATTCTCATAGCTTTTGCTTGTCTGAAAAGCTTTTGACTTCTCCATCAAATCTGAATGAGATCCTTGCTGGCTAGAGTAATCTTGGTTGTAGGTTTTTCTCTTTCATCACTTTAAGTATATCCTGCCGCTCCCTTCTGGCCTGTAGCGTTTCCACTGAAAACCCACTGATAACTTATGGGGATTCCTTTGTATGTTATTTTTTGTTTTTCTCTTGCTGCCTTTAATATTTTTTCTTTGAGTTTAATTTTTATTAGTTTGATTAATATGTGTCTTGGTGTGTTTTTTCTAGGGTTTATCCTATATGGGACTCTCTGTGCTTCCTGGACCTGAATGACTATTTTCTCTCCCATGTTAGGGAAGTTTTCAGCTATAATCTCTTCAAATATTTTCTCAGGTCCTTTCTTTTTCTCCTCTTCTTTTGGGACCCCTATAATTCGAATGTTGGTACATTTATTGTTGTCCCAGAGGGCTCTGAAATTGTCTTCAATTCTTTTCATTCTTTTTTCTTTAGTCTGCTCCTTGGCAGTTATTTCCACCATTTTGTCTTCCAGCTCACTTATTTCTTCTTCTGCCTCAGTTTTTCTGTTATTGATTCCTTCTAGTGTATTTTTCATTTCAGTCATTATGTTGTTCACCTCTGTTTGTTTGTTCTTTAGTTCTTCTAGATCTGTGTTAAACATTTCTTGTATTTTCTCAATCCGTGCCTCCATTCTATTTCTGAGATTCTGGATCATCTTACTATCATTACTCTGAATCCTTTTTCAGGTAGATTGCCTATTTCCTCTTCATTTATTTGGTCTTGTAGGTTTTTACCTTGCTCCTTCATCTGTGATATATTTTTTTGCCGTGTCTCTTTTTTTATGAGTGGGATTGTGTTCCCGTCTTACTGGTTGTTTGGCCTGAGGTTTCCAACTCTGGGGTTTGTAGGCTATTGGGTAGAGATGGGTCTTGGTGCTGAGATGAGGAACTCTGTGAGACCTCACTCCGATGAATATTCCCTGGGGTCTGAGGTTCTCTGTTAGTCCAGTGGTTTGGACTCGGAGCTCCCACCGCAGGAGCTTAGGCCCAATTCTGGGCTCACGAACCAAGATCCCGCAAACCACCTGGAGCGGCAAAAAAAGCAAAAAACAAAAAAAATCCTAATAACAAAGTAAAATATAAAATTAGACTAGGAAACTAACAGATATGTTATGAAGAATATAAAAAAAAAATGTAGATGAATCAACAACCGGAAACTACTACAGTACCACAATAGTAAAAAAGAGGAGGAGGGGAAAAAAAAGGTGGGGGAAGGCCTTGGCTGTGGAGGGCAGGGCCTAAGCAAGGGTGAGGTTTGGGCGGTGGGCAGGGCCAATGCTCAGGACCCACAGGGCTGGAAAAGGCCCTGGGGGCTGTGGGGATTGGGGCTTAGGATCAAGGAACAGAAGGGTCCCAGGTGTGCCCCCCCAACCCCTGGTCTCAGAGGGCATGGGACCTCACCAAGGAGCCCAGCAGGCTTCCTGGGCTCGAGTGGGTGGTGTAAACGCCCTCCTGTCCTGCTTCTCTGGTCTGGGAGGGCCCCTGCGGTCTGCTTCTCCTGGTCTCCCTGGCCTCAGGGGCACTGATTCTGTCTGGCCTCCACTTCTCCTCCCTGCTCAGTACCCCTACGTCCTACTGGTTCACTTTGGGGTTCCTCCTGTCTCCTTGCGGGTTTCCCCACTAGTGGCCGGCAGGCGCCCTAGTTGTGGGGAGACGCTAACTCTACATCTTCCCACACTGCCATCTTGACTCTGCCCCTGATATTTTTAAAAGAATTCTACTTAGTTGGCTTAAAGAGAAATAAGTGCATGTATAAATTAAATATTCCTAAAACTCTCAGAAATGGAAACTCTAATCCAACTGTTTTCAAGTTCACATGATCAGGATAATCTTTATTAAATAAAGTTAGTTTAAGTTTGTTGGTTTAATAAAAACAGACTTGTCTTTGGAATTGTCAGTATTAAATGTAATGCAAACATATAACTTTTTCTACCTTGGTTTATTTGTCGAATAGGCTCATGCTATCTCTATGTTACAAAATAACTTAAGGGCTTCCCTGGTGGTGCAGTGGTTGAGAGGCCGCCTGCCGATGCAGGGGACACGGGTTCGTGCCCTGATTGGGGAAGATCCCACATGCCGGAGCGGCTGGGCCCGTGAGCCATGGCTGCTGAGCCTGTGCATACGGACCCTGTGCTCTGCAACAGGAGAGGCCACAACAGTGAGAGACCCGTGTACCACAAAACAAAAACAAACAAACAAACAAAAATAACTTAAGATGATGGCTAGCTTTTTGATGGCTAATCTAAGCATAATTGTTAAAAACAAGTAATTTAAATAAATGTAAATAAAATAAAAGTTTATACTAAGCTAAACTAAATAATGAACATTTATTATCTAGATCATTTCCAAATAAGATAATTTACTGAGACATTGATCACTAAACGTAAATTTAAATTTATTTATTTTTCTTAATTTTTACAGAGACAAAGATATTTGGGTCTATTAATAAATATGTCTTTTGCCACATTAAAACCACATTAAATATTGTACTATGAAAAACGTGTTTCTAAAAAATGTAAGTTTTTATAATTATGTATTTATAAATTTGCTATTTTACTATAGGGTGCTAATATATGATAGATAGTTCACTATTGCCTGCTTTGTAATTTTCATATGTAAAAGTAGAGCTACTGGAAACAATAAAGAGTGAAGGAAACAACTTTGTATACAAAGAAAGGGAAGAAAATTGGATTTAAAAAAATATCAGTACATATTTATTTCATTTCTTCATAAAAAACAACTCCATAAAATATTTGAATAAAAAAGGAACAAACAGTTTTCAGTAAGTGTTTGCATATTTTTTCTACATACTTTCTTTTCCCTTCAGATTCCAAAAACAGAGTAGAACTGAGACATTCTTAATTTTGTCACAGCTACATAGCCTTTAATTCTGTCAACAGAACTTCTATTCATTCTCCATAAAGCCCCTGAATATCTAGCATTAGGAAATTAATAAACTCATTGGTCTAAACCCGAGGATACAAACCCCTAACAAGTGCCACAGCACTCATTCATTATGAAACTGCCTCTTCCGTTTCCTTGCTAAGGATGTAGAGGTGTGTTCTACATCCTGAAAATAATAGACTGAGTTTACATGGCATGTATACAAGCAATAGTTACTGCACAAGTGAATAGGACACAAAACCACCTGAGCTGGTTGTTTAGTGTATTGTAGGGAGAGGAGCTGATGTCTGGTTTTCTCTTTCC
>NW_006790779.1:380239-423519 GCF_000442215.2 Lipotes vexillifer | reverse complement strand
TCTTTCCCTCTAACTCTTCTCTTTGACAACCAACAGCACATGAACATTATTTGTTAGACTCTTCTGCCCTGCAGTTTTGTACTTTGATTCAAAGAAATGAAAACTGACATTGCTCTCCCTCACATTGATTGGAAGAAATCAATATAATAGTGAAAATATTGCTGATTCTAGGGATATGGAACGTCAAAGTGATCCTTATTATGAGGTTTGAACTTGTAATTTTTAAAAATTGTAGTTGATTTACAATAAAATGTATTTTCATATGAGGAGTATGCAAGGAATATAGGATGTGTTTTTGTTAAGGAGAAAGACAGTAATGTGTTAAATAAAATGACTGTTTTTTTTTTTTTCAGAAGAAGAAAGGAAAAAGAAGAAGGCAAAACCTTAATGAATATAGAAAGATGCAAAAGGTTTGTGGAAGAGAAATTTTATGTTGTGAGGTCACAGCTGGCTAAAATTGAATAGATTTATTTACAAGGATTTTAAAAATGAGCCCAGTAATGTACTGATACAAAACTAGAGTTTAATTTTCTCTCTGTTAAAATCACAAAATTTCTTAGATTATTGGTCTGTTCTTAATAAAATATTATAAAAGGTTTTTCTTTACCTTTAATGTAATCTGCCTAGGAAACAAGGATTCCGTGTCATGGGAAATATTTCCTGTGTTCCACATTGTCTTTATCAGATCTTTAATTAGGAAAACTGAGTTTTTTCAATTTTAAGAGCTAAGGTTTTTTACAACTATATAACTTCCTATATTTGCCTTTGAAATCTTTCATTTATCACTTTGGTAAACAGATAACTAAGTGTTATGTCATAGTGACTTACACTCCTAATTGATCAAGGGTTTCAAATCTTTTGACATTTTTAACAAACTTCCCCAAATCAAATTCTGAATGAAGTCTTTTTGACCTCAAACTAACTTTGGAATTTTCCAGAGGGCCCCTGGAAGTTCTGAAAAAATTTGCTCTTTCTCCTTATAAAAGAAATCTCAGTTTATTTAGGCTTATTTGATATTAAATTGCATGGCAAACATTGTCAAATAAAAAGTAATGTTTGACCTTCTTAGATTATATTTACATAGTATATATTATTAATATGTGTTCTAGAAATTATATGAAATTCCTAAAAACCTGATATGTCCTTGTATAATGTTATCAGTCAAAATTCCAGTTATTATTTTATAATATTGTATTTTACAAAATAATAATTTGGGCATCATTTTTTGGTGAATTCTCACTAGATCTTTAACCATGGATGTTTTTAAATCTTTTGTCACAGTTATTGTTTTACTCTTTTTTTTTTTTTTTTTTTTTTGCGGTACGTGGGCCTCTCACTGTTGTGACCTCTCCCGTTGCGGAGCACAGGCTCCGGACGCGCAGGATGCACAGGCTCAGCAGCCATGGTTCACGGGCCCAGCCGCTCCGCGGCATGTGGGATCTTCCCGGACCGGGGTACGAACTCGTGTCCCCTGCATCGGCAGGCAGACTCTCAACCACTGCGCCACCAGGGAAGCCCTGTTTTGCTCTTGATTCCTCTCTGAAAGCATTTGTAATCATCTACAGGCAAAATGCTTCATCTTCAAAGAGATTTATAGAAAAGATATTAACAAGTACTCTAGAATACAAGTTTCTGATAACTTTAAGATCATAACACTGAACTGGGTAAGAATTTCTAAGACTCTACTGGAAAAGTGATTGATTCATAAAGCTACTAACCCAAGATGAAGCAAAACAAAAATTAATTACAGGAGACTGAATGAACTGATGAAGATGATTATAACTTTTATGACTTCATTTTAAATATTGCTGGTTGTTTAATGTTTTGTTTTCCAGATTTAAAGGACTCCTTTTGCTCCTCTCTTTTAAGCTATTAATATTTATAACTTGACAGCAATTTGAGAAAGTATACTTTTGTAAACAAAAGTTGAAACATTTATCTTTTTCTCCCTACCTAATCCCTCCAGAATTCAGAAACTCTTATTAAATACTCTTCGTTTCATGACAATATATGTATTTATATAAACTCAATAAGAATTTGTTCTTCTTGTAGCAGGACACAAGTAAACAAGTCCTTAGCTTGGCTTTTTAGCCTAAAGAGACTTTAAAGGTCTAATCTGAAATTCTTTATTACCAGGCAATTTTAAAGAACTAAAGTTGACTTTATGGAGCCAGTAAAGCCCCTTGGATATTACCAAGGCTTTGACCAAAATGTCATATTTGAGAATCTGCATAGAATTACTATTCTTACTACATTTATGTAAATAATCTATCCAAGTTTAATAAGATGACTTATAAACAAATTAGTTTCACTATAAGTATTTTGATAAAAGTGGGATGACTATGGAAAAAATTGTTTCACTAGAAAACTATGGTTATCATGGTATGTCTCCTACCAGGTAAGTATAGAAAAGTATTGTGTATTCATTATCAAATTCTAGTCCTGTTAATTGTTTTTGAGGTTTCGTTATCTACTTGTAACCTTCAGAGAAATCACCACAATAGATCATGTATGGACGGACAACCTTCATGCTTGTTGCTGTACAGGCCGCTCAAGAAAGTTCAGTAGAGGGCTTCCCTGGTGGCGCAGTGGTTGAGAGTCTGCCTGCTGATGCAGGGGACGCGGGTTCGTGCCCCGGTCCGGGAGGATCCCACATGCCGCGGAGCGGTTGGGCCCGTGAGCCATGGCCACTGAGCCTGTGCTTCCGGAGCCTGTGCTCCGCGACGGGAGAGGCCACAACAGTGAGAGGCCCGCGTACTGCAAAAAAACAAAAACAAAACAAAACAAAACAAAACAAAAAAGAAAGTTCAGTAGAATACCTGATGACATCAAAGACAGTTAAGCTGCAAACCAGGAAAATCCACAGATTGAAACTGCCATCCTTATTCCACTCCCTAAAGATGCTTCGAATTCAAATCTAGAAATGTTCTCAATTGGCTGCTCTCCAAACTCAGAAACTGAATTTATAGTTTGCTCGAACTGTTAACCCTTGTTTTTCTTTTATTTCCATAGGAATGCGTCTTATTAAATTACCTTATTGCTCACATCATATAGAGGCCTAACTTAGGTGGAGGCACACCCGCAGTACCACCTCCTGAGCTAAAATATCCTCATGTTCATCCTGTCCTAGGTAATCATGAGGATATATGATTGCTAATACATCATGTTGTGCCTATGTTAAAAATATATATATATTTTACATATATATATATATATATATATATATAAAATATGTATATACATAGGTTAAAGCCTGAATTTGATTACAGCCCATTCGAGTTATCTAGTTGGTTAGATCTTAGCTTCTGGGATTCTCTGCCCTTGAGAATTTTTAAAATTCTTGGCTACTATTCTGATTATAGTCATCCTGTTAACCTTTCTAGTGCATTGTATCCTCCCAAGGGTTTTAAATGCCTTTTGCCAGCCTCTCATACACCAAATGATATCCATTAGGATTAGACAACCTGAAGAACTCAGTGATCTAACTTCCCACGTCTATGATGATGATGCAGCTGTTGGTAACAGCAACTACATGACCCTCCATCCTGTTGACTCAACTATTGGAAGCAATGAACCTGTGATTCTTTAGCCTGGCTGTATCAACAGTGGTTACCAAGAGTAATGCTAAACTAGTTGGCCACACCCTTAGCTTGCTGAGATAATGACCAGAAAGGGGGGAATTGCTAAACATAACAAAAGGGAAACCAAAGCTGAGGCTTCCCTGGGCAGACAAAACCATGTAAGCCACGGAAGCAAAACTAAGTTTAGATTATTTCATGAACATAAGCAAAACTTAGGTTATTTCTTTTTTTTTTTTTGAGGTACGCGGGCCTCTCACTGTTGTGGCTTTTCCTGCTGCGGAGCACAGGCTCCAGACGCGCAGGCTCAGCGGCCGTGGCTCACGGGCCCAGCCGCTCCGCAGCATGTGGGATCCTTCCGGAGTGGGGCACGAACCCGTGTCCCCTGCATCGGCAGACGGACTCTTAACCACTGCGCCACCAGGGAAGCCCCCTTAGGTTATTTCTTATAAATGCCTCTGACAGTCATAATAAAACTTAAGTCATCTTCCTAAAAATGGTATAAGAGAATCACTTTTAACCAATCTCCTGCCATCTGGAACCCCCATTGTAATAATGAGTCATTGTAAACGTTAATAACTTTCTCATTTTCACTTTATAAACTATCCTTTAATTTCATGCCCATAAGCTTCATATCAATCTTTGAATTTGGAAGCTCCCAGTTTGAGAGCTAACTACTATTTATTGATTTGGTGGTTTTAGTTGTGCTATTTTTGACGGTATCTATATCTATGTCTTTATCTATACCTATACCTCCTCAGGGAGATATATATATCTCCTTAGGGAATTTTTACAGTAACTGCTAGGGCCAGGGTGAGGGAGATGCAAGAGCCTGAGCAATACATGGGGAATAACTGTGGGTTATAGTAGGAACTGGAGTCAAGGAAGAAATGGCCACTTTGAAGAGCCTTTTTCGGCATAAAACAAGGATCTTTCTTCTCTCCAGGCTTGGTTTTTTCATCTCCACAGACGAGGCCAGACAGAAGGCATATGTGGTGTCCTGTGCAGTGTGCTAATGAGTTACCTATATAAACAGAACAAAGCAGTCTAGCAATCCCATAAAGATCACATATAACGATAGACCAGCTAGAATAATGTCACTGTTTCTGAAGATAAAGTCAACTAATACTAATGGCACCATCCTGTCTTTGTGTGGCCCCATCTCCAAATAGCACAAGATACAAATTTATACCCGAAAACGTGCTATGTAAATTCAAACAACCAGCATGATTTTAATGTCTATAAAATATACAAATCCTCATTGTAAAGTCAGTTTCGAAAGCTGGCGGGCACTCTGAAGCATGTGCTTTTGCAGAGATAGTGAAGTATGTTTATAGCTTTGTTCCCTCTATGGCTATGCATCCTGGTGCAGCTGTAATTGTATCAGAGGTACTTGTTGATTTTCCTTGGGCTGAGGAATGGCAGGGTTGGCTCCTACGCTGGCCCAGCTGAATGGGCTGCCTTGGGGTCTGAAGGGAGGCTCTATTTCCCAGCTAGGATGGTAGCAGGTGGGGTGGTGTGAAAAAAATGATGGAAAGTGGGTGGGCAAGAGAATGGAGAGAAATAGGATGCAGAGGGAGGAACGAATGGAAGAGAACTGAATTTGTTGGAGAAAGTGGATGAAGTGGGAAGGAGGGTGGCCGTGACAAGGTGAAGAATGATCAGAAGATTAGGCATGGGTAGGAGAGTTGCCCACTGAAATTTTACCTTTTAAGTCCTATTTTATTGAAAGAGACATCTTTATTGAAGAGGACACCCTGAAATGAAGATGTCCTATCCTAAAGAGACCCTCTGATCCCATGTCACTAATAGTACGACATGTTTTACATGTTGGCCATTTTTAAGCAAGAGGAAATTGTTAGAGGAAAAAGAGCATTGCTAAAGATATAAAACCTTTCAACACTTGGATTTGATGAGCAGTCATAAAGGTGGAGCTGAGGAAAGGTAAGGAAAGTGATAAAAAAATTACCACTGTTTTGAAATTTCCTAGCCTGGGTTTTACTTCTGTTGGAACAAGTGGATATAATACTAAGCATTTTCATGTAACAGCTCACTAGTCTTTCAGGTTTAGGGGGAAAATCACCATTCCATTATTTCCTCCTCCCCCTCACAAATTTATTTTGTATAATCTCTAGTCTGGGAAATAAGCTATTTTTTAAAAAGTGGTTTCTCTATCCTAATGAAATAATAGCATGAATCAATTTGTTTGAAAGTTGATGACAGTTTTCCAGCAACATTTTCTACTTGAATTAGATATCCAAAAATATCTATGGTTTAGCAGCCCAAGGATGCTTACTAGATACTTTTCACTCTTAATACTAGGTTGAACTGATAACGTATTGTTAGGTTTTGTTATTTGATATTATTCTTCTACTTGTAATAATAATGGCATTGATAGTGTCTTTGTTGCTGTCCGGGAGCCACACGCCTGGAGTCGAGTTCCCTGGTAAATGCGACCTGTGTCCCAACCAAGGACACCCGAGAATCACCAACACCAAGCAGAAAGATTAGCAAAGGATTTATACAAGTACAAGTATAGAAGCTTACACAAACTGTCCGGACAGGGTCCCACTCGGAGAGAAGTGAGTGAGACCCCGACTAACAGTCGGGCGAGGCCTTTATACCCTTCACAGGACGGGAAGTTCCCAAGGCGGGAGGGAGCTGTTTAATTTTGAATCAGCCAATCAGGAACCCGGTTCTTCCTGCCCCAAGCAAGCAAGCAAAGCAACTTTCTTACAGAAGTCAAAATGTGCTGTTAGCCCTGAAGCTCTTCTTCCAGTTTCTTTCGTCACATCTTATGTATCTGTCAGTGTATGATGAGGTGTCTTTGATTTTAATGATACATTTGATACCATTTCTGTTACCCTGAGACCATTTCAGAATAGAACTAACGGAGAATAACAACAAACAGGTGGGGTGGACAATCTATTATTCAGGACAGTGATTCTCACCACCATACAACTGTTGCATGTTTCCTGGCCTGATTTTGTGACCACTTTCCTTTCTATCCCTGCTGTCCAAAATTTGGTATAGCATATACCACACTTACAACCCCACTACCACCACACACATAGAAATCAGGGTTGCTAAGCTGTTTTAAGAATTTTACTCATGCTGCCAACTGAGATAATTGTAGACATGTGGTTGAATGCTGGGCTGGCTGGGTTTTAGCAGGGGTTCCCTGAGGTTAGAACTAAGGTAAGTGGGCTAAGTGATGAGATCATTTTTTTTCTCTTTAAATAACATCTGGGACTTCCCTGGTGGTGCAGTGGTTAAGAATAGCCTGCCAATGCAGGGGACATGGGTTCGAGCCCTGGTCTGGGAAGATCCTACGTGCCGCAGAGCAACTAAGCCCGTGCGTCACAACTACTTAACCTGCGCTCTAGAGCCCGCGAGCCACAACTATTGAAGCCCATGCACCTAGAGCCCGTGCTCCGCAACAAGAGAAGCCACCGCAATGAGAAGTCTGCACACCGCAATGACGAAGAGTAGCCCCTGCTTGCCGCAACTAGAGAAAGCCCGTGCGCAGCAACGAAGACCCAACACAGCCAAAAAGAAAATATAAAATAAATAAATAAATAACATCTGCAGTGGGACATCTGTGGGGTTGGTTGCTCTGTACTCCTTTTCTAAGGAGTGCTGCGTATTCCCCTCTGAGAGGCTACTTATGGAAATAGCCATACTAGTAGATGGTGACCTGTCCATGGGCCTGGGTAAGGAGGTTCCTGGTAAGTCAAATGGGCCAATCACATCACCTTGCCCTGTTGCCACAGTTGACCAGTCCAGGGGTGTGTACCTGATCCCACCTGGGCCAATGAATCTCTTTTCAGGACTTTTTGTATTTGGGATACAGATTTTTGGGTCAGTCTCCAAGCATGTGGATGTGTCTGTGATTGTAAAATGTGAAGTTCAGGAGCTGCTTTGGCCATGTGGAGGAAGCCATTATTCAGAGAAAAAAGAATGAAGCCAGTATGCAAAGTATAGCAAAGATAAATGGTGGAGAAGAGGCATCTTCATGGCATTGAGTCCCTGGTTCTAGCTGGTCCAGCCAACATTGACACCGTTTATACCCTGATTATACCCTGATGAGAATGTGTCTGGCTGGAAGGTGACTTAATTGCACAAAATTACAAGCTACCCCTACGTATCATTACACCAGCTATGTAACCTAAAAAATTCTCTTGAACTTAATTTTTTTTCCCTGAGCCTACTATTGCCTCAACCGAAAGTTCAAGTAAAAACCAACCAAAAAGTGTAATTCGATAAAATATTTATTGCACTGTGTTAGGTGTGGTAGAGTATAAGGAAGTATTATTACCAAACCAAACATGGGTCTGCTCACCTGACTCATGGTAAAGCCAATCTACTGACACCGGGTTGTGGTGCAGGAAAGTATAGTGTTTATTGCAAGGCACCCAAAGTGGGGTCAAGCAATTAGATAGGGCGGCTCATGCTCAAAAGGCCTGAACTCCCTGATGGCTTTCAGGGAAGGGCTTTTAACGGGCCACATTACAGGTGAGGATTGTAGGGGGCCTGATCATCTTGTGGACATTCTTCTGACTGGTTGGCGGTGAGGTAAGGGGGTGGTATTTTGGGAGTTAAATGTCATCAATCTTCTGGTTCCAGCTGGTCTGGGGTCTACGTGCTTATGGGCAGCATGCAGTAAACTTCTTCCACCTGGTGTGAGTTTCAGTGTCTGCCAAACAAATCAAGGACGTGGCTCAGGATATTGTCTATAGCTCTTGAGGAGGAGCTAAAGGTCCTTGACTTTGCTTTATGGCTAAATTATTATTATTTTGTCTTGCTTGACTGTTTTTCCTTTGTTTCTGTATCTTCTCACTTCTCTGAGTAAATTTGCTTCATAGAACTTGGGGAAGGCCTAGGAAGCTAAAGCTTTTCTATAAACGAGAGGCAGGAGATATGGTGGGGGAGGGGGGAATCTGTACCTGGGAAGACCCTGTGGGGTCCTGCTCGGTTTCCGTATAGCTGCCACAAAACAAAACAAAACCGTCACTGATAAGGTATGGACAACATGATTAAAAGGAAGGCGAGATCCCTGCAGGCCAAAAGGAGAGTCTTCTGGATGTGGGACTGATAAAAGCAGGGAAAGTTAGGTGGAGAGGAAAGAGGAAGCCAAAGACCGTGCTCCATTTTTAATTCATAAAGTGATTTTTGAAAAAAGCCAGCTTAATTAAAATTGACAAATTTTTAGTAAGCATGGAGTATCAAAAAACATACGGTATCAACCCTGCCTTTTAGGAAATTACCATCTTCAAGGACAAAGCAAGACGGGCATGTATGCTGGAAAGATCCCCCCTCATTACCTTATTTTATTTCCTCCTTAGACCGCTTTATCACATTTGAAACGATATAATTTGCTAACTTGCTTGCTGACTTGTTTTCCTTCCCTGTAAGGTAAGCCCCCTAAGGGCAGGGAGTTTTGTCTGTTTTGTTGCATCTCCAGAATCTACAGCTTCTTGCGCACTGCAAACAGCTGAATAAGAATTCGTTGAATGAAATGGAGAATCAGATCCTAGGGTAAAAATCATCTTAACTTTTTGGCCTTGAATCTCTCTGGGCGGGCCAAGATCTCCAACTGTCAGACACTAGGGGGCAGACCGAGATTAGGAGAGGAACAATTTTTTTCCCTTTCGAGTAAAGGTTTTCAACCTTTGCTTACGTTAGCATCATCTGGGGCGCCTTTAGACATCCTGAAGACCACGCTGCAAGCCTAATTCAGAATCTCCATAGGGTGAGGCCCAGGCATCGGTATTTTGGAAAGCTGCCCAGAAGATTCCAACGTGCAGCTAAAGGCCAACCAGGAGCCGGGGCTTGGGGGTGAAGGTCGCGCAGCCTTCAGCGAAGCGGGTTAACGGAGACAAGCTCCAAGGACGCGGCTGCACCTAGCCTCTAGGCACACCCCAGCGGTGCCGCCTGAAGCATTTAATCAACAATGGAGGAGAGAGACTAACTCCAGCTTCTCGCCAAAGAGTGGGCCTTCAAGCGCAGCGTGGCCCTGCCCCCGGGCAACGAGGCCCCGCCCCCGCCCGCGGCCGCGCTGCAAGGGTGTGGTCCTGGGGAGCAAGGTCCAGTCCGGCGCCCGCGAACGCTCTCCCTCTCTCGCCTTCCATTGCCTCAACTTCCCTCCGCCAACCGGCGCGTGGGGCTCGGGTCTGTGGTCACGTGTACGGCGGCGGGCAAGCGCCATGAGGCGGGCGGCGCTGCGGTAGGTAGCCGGGGGCCTGGCGGGGCGCGGACCGGGGGGCGCCCACGCCCGCCCTCCGCGCCGCTCGCTACCCGTGCAGAAGGAGCGGGCTGCGGAGGGCGGAACTAGTGCCGGGGCTTTTGGGCAGAAAATAGGGCCGGGTGGGGAAGGGCGGCCGCCTACCGCGACCCCGCCGGCCTAGGGTGGGGCCCCGTGCCCCCCACCCCCCACCTTCGCGTGTTCCGGCCCGGAGTTTGATGTTAAAAGCGAAGCGGCACTTTAAGGGAGGAAGTTGGGCGTTCCCTGAAATTCCTATCTCTTTGCTCATCAGGGGGGTGGTTTGGAGTTAGCCCCTTGTCACGTTGCGTTTCCGGCCCTCTGCCCTCCTTTGCAGAGCGTTTTAAAGGTTGAGTGCTTGACTGACTTGGACTCGACTTAAGTGTGTTGTAATGTGGGTAGAGATTGCAGGGCACCTTTTGGGCTTTCAGGACCTCAGGACTGTGTGACCAGGGCCCCTGGTGCTGATTGCACTTTACTTTTACTGAGCGGTAAGGCTAGGTGGGGGAGTGGCTTTGATTGGGCCCCTTTGACAAGGAGGATGCCTTTTTGCGTAAGTCATCATCCCAGCGTGTCCAGTTAAGGTGTAGGGCTTTAGACTCCAGGGCATGTCTGGCTCTCCCCCAACCCCCTTCACCGGAGCACTCCGGCTGTTCCAAGTTCTTTCTGCCTGGTTGGGTCCCAGGGGGCTCACCCCTGTTGCAGCTTCTGAATTCATCCCGCTATAGGTATGCCAGCCCCCCCCTGGTGTGGCCCACAGTGGTTCCGAGTGACAGTGATCCCCAGCAGTTCTCTTGGGGGCCCTGGATCTCTCTCACTGTCCCTGTGGACCTTGCTCTCAGTTGAAAAAGGTTCTCTGTGTCTGTCTCTCTCATTCTCTTATTTACTTTGTTATACCGTTTGAAGATGGGTTGAAGGTCATTACAAGAAGAGCCACGGTTGGCTTTAGCTTGCGTTGGACATGATGTGACAGGCCTTCTA
This sequence comes from Lipotes vexillifer, assembly GCF_000442215.2. Taxonomy (NCBI): domain Eukaryota; kingdom Metazoa; phylum Chordata; class Mammalia; order Artiodactyla; family Lipotidae; genus Lipotes; species Lipotes vexillifer. The sequence continues at coordinate 412,698 of NW_006790779.1, read as the reverse complement.
CAAGCTCCAGGGTTTGGTTCATGTGTCTTCTCCCAGGAAACCTTCCTTGGTCTCTCCTTCCCCGCAGTTTGGAAGTCCTCTGTCTTTGCCCTGAACTCCTTATAAACCCGTGGCTCGTTTCCTTTGAGTCCTGTTGAACCTTAAGCAGATACTCCATTAGTGTCTAGAGAGAGAAAGAGTACATAAATGAATACAGACTGTCTGACATGATTAGGTTATTTGACTGGTGGGCAATCTTTGTACTACTTTTTTCCCCCAACTTACAAAAGAGCCATCTGAATTTGTTTAGTCTCTAAATTGAGGCATTTCCCCAGAGTGAAGGGCATATGAGTGGCATTGCCTGTTTTTGTACTGAAAACTGTTCCCGGACACCCACCCTAAGTTTGGAACCCAGAACAGCTAAGACACTTATGTTCACACCTTCATGCGACTTTTGTGACTCCCTTGGCTAGCCATGGAGAGGTTGGGCTCCTTGGTCTCGTTTTATTGGAAAGGTTGAATCATGGAGTCCTAGGGCCTGACTGTAGAGGCTTCTTGACAGTTTCTTCTAAAGGCCTAGGGATTTGCTGTAGGTAAAACTCCTGAGGGCTTCTCAGGGAATAAGCCGTTAACCCTGAGGAACTGAGGTGTTAAGCAGTGATTGAACCGTTCCCCTGCTCCCTCCACCTCAGTGTTGCATACATAAAGGGAAGTAGCCTGAGATTGTGAGAAGAGCAGTTTCCTTACGTGTATGGTGTGTATGAGGTGGGGAGGGATTAGAAGAGCTGGGCTCTATCCAGTGTGCCAGTTGACTAGCAGGGGAAAATTCCTTCAGGCCTCAAGTTTTTTCAGGAGGTTGGTCTGAATCACAGTTTTTTAAATCTAGGGGCCCATGGGGGTGTCAAAAGGGAGTGGTCTGTGAACCATCTGAAATAGTATATACCATTTTGTGTATCAATAAAAAATGTATTCCCCCCCCAACAACTACTAGGCACAAGGGTCCACAGGTTTCATCTGATTATCAGTAGGGATTATATCAAATTGTAGTGAAAAGTTACAGTAAGCTGAATGTTCACAAGAGAATAGAAATTTATTATACCAGTATATGATTAGTATAATCAGCGATTTTATTTTTTTAATATATATATTTTAAATAAATTTATGTATTTATTTATTTATTTTTGGCTGTGTTGGGTCTTCGTTGCTGTGCGTGGGTTTTCTCTAGTTGCGGCGAGCAGGGGATACTCTTCGTTGCGGTGCGTGGGCTTCTCATTGCGGTGGCTTCTCGTTGCGGAGCCCCGGCTTTAGGCGTGTGGGCTTCAGTAGTTGTGGCATGCAGGCTGTAGAGCACAGGCTCAGGAGTTGTGGCGCACGGGCTTAGCTGCTCCGTGGCATGTGGGATCTTCCCGGACCAGGGCTCGAACCCGTGTCCCCTGCATTGGCAGGCGGATTCCCAACCACTGCACCACCAGGGAAGCCCTGATCAATGATTTTTAAAAAAGCACTCACATTAGGCCTTTGCTGTGTTACAGGGATATGTTTTCAAATTTACTATGGCAGTATGCAACCAACAGGGCTGCAGGACCACAGTTTTCCAAATAATTTGGCCCAAGTGTTTCCCTGTATTCATCAGCTCCCTCTTTACTATCTCCGTTTGAGTCTCCATTCAGAGATGGTCCATTATAGTGCCTGGCTTATTTCCAAATTTCTGGTCATTTTTGACTTTTAGGGGAGACTTTGGAGAAGCATGCCTTTCTGGAATAGAGTTTTTTAAGTATTTTTTTTGGCTGCATTGGGTCTTCATTGCTGCACACAGGCTTTCTTTAGTTGCTGTGAGAGGGGGCTACTCTTTGTTGCGGTGGGATCTTCCCGGACCAGGGCTCAAACCCGTGTCCCCTGCATTGGCAGGCGGATTCTTAACCACTGTGCCACCAGGGGAGTCCCCGTGGTCAGGCTCTTAATCTCTGTATACTACACTGCTTTTCACTCAGGCAGGATGGGATGGTTTTCATCACTTTTCAGAAAATGCTGCTTCTTAAGGAACAAAACAGAAATGCTTGTATATATGTGTATTTACCCAAATATGTGAGCTCAGTTTTACAGCTCCTGTTAATTTGTGATGAGTATTCACAGTATTTAGCCATTCAGAGTCAGATCTCATTTCTTATATTGAGATCATCTACTGCAGCTATTATTATTGCTAATTAATGTATCGAGGGCATGATTTTTTTGCTCTTTCAGCTAATAGTAGCAATGGAAGATTTTAGGTTTTTCCAGTGTGCTTTTTAAAACCTGATATATTTAGTTGCAGAACGATAGTTTCTGAGATGGCAGAAGGAAGGACCACATGCTCTTGTTTCCTTCAGTGAGGGATTTTAACCTACAGAAAATACATAAAATGAAATAGTGAAAAAGAAAAAAGTTTAACTTACGTTCTGAGAAAATGCAAATCAGAAGGTCAAGAACAAGAAGACTGAAATATTAATTCACATATAAAAGTACATAAATTGAAAATTTATTGTGAAAAAATAAACCACAACTATGTAAGATAGAGGCTTGTTAGCTGTGTGATTGGAGAATAAACACAAAACCAAAACCCCAAACGCTTTAGGAAGCATTCCAGTTTTAGTGAGCCAGCAGGGATTGTATCAGGGCCAGTGTGATGAGTGGCTGGCTAAGGAGTTGGATTAGCCAGTGAGCATGTGCTGCTATTTTTGTGTTCTTTGCAGTTAGAGTAGTTGACTTGGTGAAAGGACCAGGATTTGTTCTAGTAGGACAAGTATCAAAACTACATGTAGATTTTACCAAATATTTTTACTCAGAGACTCTTCCTGTATGCTGTAATTCAGAAGAGAAATCTATAATAAATTTGGGCTCTAAAGAAAATTTAAAATATGCTTTTTAAAAATAGGTTAGTCATCATTAGACCTGGCATTAGGTAGTAAGAATTTACTGGTCACTTGAGCTAGAATGAGTAAGAGTATCTGGGGTTCTCTACCTTTTCAATGCCTTGCCTTCTTCCACTGTGCTCTCAACAGATCAGTTTGTCAGTCCCTGATACTATACATGTGTTATCCCTGATAGGATAGTGTGTGGTTAGGAGTCAACAGTTAAGCAGTAGTGAGCCAAAATCAAGTTAAACAACTTACTTTGGGAGAACAGTTTCGGCATATTGGGGTAAATAGCTTTGACTTTATTCCATTGGGGAGTAGGAAATTTCTGCCTGGGTCCAATAAATACTCTCTTTGAGTAACCCTGGAAAGGGTTAATTTTGTTTTCAAAGTTAATTGACTTATAATTGGGTTTAGCTTATTTATTGAGGAAGTATGGTATGACAATAACAAAATAAATGTTCATAATTAGTTTACTCAGCTGTTTACCAACTTGATTCTGGGCTTCTGAAGCTAATAAGAAGAAATCCATTAAACCTGGTTGATATCTTTTATTTATTTTGTAGATCATTAACTAATTGGTCTCTGCTCTCAAGAAATGTTTACTCTTATTGGAGAGATGATTTACGGAGTAGCCTCATATGCAAATATACATACACTTGAGAAACATGTACAGACCCTATAAGACAGTATTTACTAAGGGTGTGGGATGGCTGAATGCTCTGGAGGAGGCACAGGTCTTTGGGGTTGCCAGGGAAGAAGTCATGGAACCTTCTCGAAGCGTGTTTCATCTTGTTTTGTAGGCTTTGTACCCTGAGCAAAGGGCTGCTTGCTCCCAGCAGAGGACTGACTCAAGGATCTCAGAATCCCGAGAAACAGAGAGTCTTCCACATTCATGAAGGCAAGCATGGGTGTTTACCTTTTACGCCTGTGTGGGGGGAAAACCCTGCTTTATTTACGAAGCATGTAGATAGACAGTTTAGGGCAAATGAGGCATACTAAAGGTAGATCTTTCATAAACTTCTCACTTAGAAAATGACCAGGATAGCTTGGGGTAGAAATCACATACAGTACTTGAGCTTTGGTTCCTGGGAGTCTTGGGGACTGAGCTCTTTTAGTTAAATGTACTGAAGTGGAAGGCATGGAAAAAAGAGATCTAGCCATGGCCGCTGAGCCAGCGCGTCCGGAGCCGCAACGGTGAGAGGCCCGCGTACCGCAAAAAAAAAAAAGAGAGATCTAATGCATAAGCAAGAGACAGGCCCTTCAGTTGTACCAACTAAATGCTCCTAGTCTGTAGTTTTGTTAGAGGGACCCTGTTAATTGAAGTTAATTTCAGTAACTAATCCATATGCAACCTATGGATGTCTTTGTCAATGTAGGAATATTCATTATAATGAAAACTGGGACTTGTTTAAAGGATCCCAATAAATATATATGTATATATATAATTTAAAATTCTGCTTTGTTTCTTGGCCCTCAACACCTGCCTTTCTTACACTGAATATAAACTAGTAATAATCATTTTATGTCACTGAGCATCAGTAGTCTGTGTACTACTTGGGATACTTTCTGTCCATTCTTTTATTCAAGGAACTCAGGAGGAAAAATATCAGAAATAAGACTAATTTACTAATGGATATTTTTGGTTCAGTACTACTCTATGATTTCATTGTAGTTAGAGTTTGCACCTAATTTATGGTATATAACAATTGTGGGTGTTTTTTTTTTTTCCCTTTGGCCGTGGCTTGCAGGATCTTAGCTCCTTGACCAGGGATTGAACCCTGGCCCTGGCAGTGAAAGTGCCAAGTCCTAACCACTGGACCACCAGGGAATTCCCTATAACAATTGATAGAAAAATCAACAATTGATAGAAAAATCAACCACTTTTTCATGAAAATTAAGATGTATGTTCATCTAACCATATTTGGTTTTGATCAAATATTTAGTTGTTGAAGGACCAAGGATTGCTGTAGTTAATTTTCTGTAACCAGAAAATGTATTTTAAAATGATAGAAAAAAACACATGAACTCAAAAGATTATTTAAAATCCTATAGATTTATTTTTTAGTATTGACTTACTACTGCTTATCTAATTTATTTCCCCTTTATCCATATAGCATGTTCACCAATACATGTGAATCATGGTGTGTGTGGTAATCAGTATCAGTTTTTTATAAGTGCTTAAATTTCTTTTGCACTAATTCATTCTTGCACTTTTGGGCAATGGGCATTAACTAAACTTAAGTTGCTTTTTTTTGCCTTTCCTTTTCTGCTTCATTTTTCTTGCCTCAACTTTTCTAACATTTAGGGTAGTATACATATATGAGAAATCAATTAGAGTGAGACTCAAATTTTGATATTAGTCTTAGTCTCACTGCCTATAAGAAGATAGGCAGGGATTCTGTTCATAATATCTCCATCTTAAAGGGACTCCTACCGACACTGATACAGCCCCAGCAGATGAATAATTGGAGTTATCCTTTTTTGCTTATTTGTATAAATCCCAGTGATTGACACAAGGATATTCTTTTGTGCACTAAGGAGACAATAGTTGTCTCAAGTTTTTGGGAAGCAGAGGCCTGATCCCTTCCCTGAGCTGTTTGTTTTGTGGCATTAAATGGAAATTCATGGATCTTTGAAGCTTTTGAGTGCATGAATTGCTTTTCGTAGTTTTTGAGCTGGTTGCCATAATCCATTTCTTACTTTCTTTGTTTCATGGAATGACCTCTTTATTTTTGTTTCAGTTCGAGATAAGTTGCGGGAGATAGTAGGAGCATCCACAAACTGGAGGTATGTGCTCTGTGTTTATTCATTCTTCTATCCCTAAGTGGTGTGCTAGGCTGTGTTTAGGCTCAGTTGATGGTCCCACTGTAGGAATGGGGGGAACCCTTTGTTCAGAAATGGGTTGAGAGGTTTTTTTACTTGGGGGAGAAGATCAACATTCCAACATACTCATCAGTTGATGCTTTGTTGTCATAAAATCATGTAATTTACACGTACTCTGCATTTTTCAAAGTGCATTCAGGAGTATTACCTCACTGATTCTCAGTGAAACTTGTGACGTGCTTATGACATATGTTCCTGTTCCTTTTTTGCACATGATGAGATTGAAACTCAGACACTGAGTGAATGAGTACCAGGCTTGGGACTTGAACCCAAGTTTCCTGGTTTTTCTATTTCATGCACCCTGACTACTGCTTCTTGTCAGGTCACAATTAACCAGGCCTCCCATACAATCTTTCTTTTTTCTCTTAGTATTTCCCTGCTGTAAAATAGGATAATATCCGTCTTGGTGCATAGAATTTTGAGGCTAAAATGAGATAAAAAGAAAAAGCACAATAACAATAATAATCTATTTGGTATAAAGATTATCTAATGACTTCTTTTTATCTCTTTATATGAAAAATTTCAATTTTCTGAAAAGTAGAAGAAATGAATACCTTTTTTCCCACTATCTGAATTGGATACTTATGAATGTTTTTCCAGATTTGCCAATATACATATACTGGCTAAACTATAAAGGTATCGTGACACTTCAGCTCCAGTTATATTCCAATACATCGCTAATAAATAAATATATTTTCCTATGTAACAAAATCAGCAGTTGTGCATCTCCAACAAATAAGATATTCTCTTACATAATGAAATTCACAGTAATTCCCTAATAGCATATTATTTACCCATATTCAGAATTCCTCACGTATTCCCCGCATATCTTTTATAGCTTTTTTAAAAAAATCAAGATCCGGTAAACAATTGCATATTGCATTTCGTGGTTATGACTCTTTAGTCTCCCCTAATCTAGAATAATAGTTATCCCTCCCTCCTTTTTTTTTTCCCCGTGAGCTTGATTTTAAAGAGGCCAAGCCATGTGTCTTGTTGAATGTTCCACATTCTGGATTTATCTGGGGCCATTTAACTTGTTCGTCAGTTCCCTCCCTATATTTTTGTAGGCTACACTTTTCTGGCAATAATACTTCATAAGTAAAGCTTAGAAACAGTGCTGTTGTCAACATTTTAGTTCCTTATCCCCTTGTGTCTCTCTTTTCTTCCACCTTAATCGTCTCTTCTTTTTCTTCCCTTTCTGTCTCCTTTTCATGTTCTCTTCCTCTTTACCTTTTGCTCTGCCTTCCAAACTTCTTTTGGATATACTCCATTTTTCCTCCTCTGTCTCTCTTTCCTGAAATTGAAGGCAGAGAGAGACAGCTGGGGCACAGAGGATATGAGACTTGTCAAGGTGAGAAATGGGAATATGGAGTTCAGTGGCTATGTTGTTCTTTAGTGCAGAGATACATATATATACGTAGATATATTTACACTCTATTATGTCTATTTCTGTATTTTTAATTTCATTTCAAAGATTCTATTCTTTGAATACTTTTGCGGTACGCGGGCCTCACTGTTGCGGTCTCTCCGGTTGCGGAGCATAGGCTCCGGACGTGCAGGCTCAGCGGCCATGGCTCACGGGCCCAGCCGCCCCACGGCATGTGGGATCTTCCCGGACTGGGGCACGAACCCGTGTCCCCTGCATTGGCAGGCGGACTCTCAACCACTGCGCCACCAGGGAAGCCCTGAATACACTTTTTGATGAGGGTGAATATATAGTTCATTTGGATATATCTATATCATTTATAAGTATATTTTTCTTATCTACTAGCCTGAGAAATTTTAACAGAAATTTTTGATTTCACCAAGTGGCAGGTAGGAAGGGAGGGAAGGAAAAGGAGATGAGGTAGGTCCAGACCTGCTATTTCCTCTTTTGATGGTGTCTGACTGACCTGTATGTGACTGGAGTTGGGGGATAGCACTGTCCTGTGTTTTATGAAGCTTGTGTCCTTTCTTCTCAGAGACCACATGAAAGCAATGGAGGAAAGAAAATTACTTCATAGTTTTTTGGCTACGTCACAGAAAGGTCTGCCACCTAGGAGAATGAAAGACAGTTACATTGAAGTTCTCTTACCTTTGGGCAGTCAGCCTGAATTACGAGAGAAATATTTGACTGTTCAAAACACTGTAAGGTAACACGGCACTATTTCTGTTTGTGTCGTTTGTTTTTATTTTATTTCCTTTCTTTATTACAACTTTGAGATATAATTCACACATCATACTGTTCACTTATTTAAAGTGTGTGATTCTGGTTTTTCGTATATTTAGAGAGTTGTGCTACCATCACCATTATCAATTTTGGTAGATATTTATCACCCCATAGTGTTATTTTTTTTAAAGGGTCATCATTATGATTTTCATTTCATCACAGTTTTCTTTATTTCACAGGTTTGGCAGGATTCTTGAGGATCTTGACAGCTTAGGAGGTACTGATATTTTAGTATTTTTAAACTGGTACTTACAGTAATACATTGAATACTCTGGCTGGAAAGGGTCTTTTTTTTTTTAACATCTTTATTGGAGTATAATTTCTTTACAATGGTGTGTTAGTTTCTGTTTTATAACAAAGTGAATCAGTTATACATATACATATATCGCCATATCTCTCCCTCTTGTATCTCCCTCCCTCCCACCCTCCCTATCCCACCCCTCTAGGTGGTCACAAAGCACCGAGCTGATCTCCCTGTGCTATGCAGCTGCTTCTCACTAGCTATTTTACATTTGGTAGTGTATGTCCGTGCCACTCTCTCACTTCGTCCCAGTTTCCCTGGAAAGGGTCTTTTTATTCTTTAACTTGCACAGATGAAGATATTCTAAACAGCAGGAAAAGAAGGGCATCTACTACTTCTGAATTGTCATAATTATTTAATTAAATTTACCGAAAAGTTGCAGAGTACAAAGAGTTGTTCTCCCCTGAATCATGTGAGAGTATGTTGCTGACACGATGCACATCACCCCCAAATATTTTCATGTGTATTTCCTACAAACAAGGACATTCTCCTTCATAACCACAATGTAACCCTCAAAATCAATAAATTAACACTGATATTTAGACAGTCTAATCCTCAGACCCCATTCAGCTTTGGCCAGAGGTCCTTTATAGCAGAAGGATACAGTTCGGGATCCAGTTCTGAATCACATGTTGCAATTAGTTGTTGTGTCAGGGATACTTCCTCAGTCTTTCGCTGACTTTAATGACCTTGATACTTTTGAAGGTTATGGGCCAGTTCTTTTGTGGAATTTCTCTCAATTCGGGTATGTTTGATGTTTCCCCAAAGTTAGATTTGGGACGTGCATCTTTGGCAAGAGTGTCCACAGAAGGGATGCTGTGTTTTTATTGCATCTTAGCAGGTAGTGCTTAATTCTAATTTGTCCCATTACTGTGATGTTAACTTTGATTCCTTGATGAAGGTGGTGTCTGCCAGGCTTCTTTGCTGTAAAGTTACTCTTTTCCCCTTTGTAATTAATAAGTACCTTGTAGGGAGGTACTTTGAGATCTTGTAAATATCCCATTCTTCAGTAGACGTTTATCAATTACTTTAAAATCAGTATGGACTCAGGGATTCCTATTTTACTGAATGGATTATAATATATTTCTGTCATCTGTTTTGATGCTCAACTTGTCCCAGGACTGCCCTTCATTCTTCATGCTGGCTTCTGTGGATTTTTTTTGGCTGTGTCCCCATCATTCTTTGAGCACTTCCTCACTTTCTGGTGCAACATTTCTAGGCTCATTTGTACTTTCCCTGCCCCAGTCCTGGAATCAGCCAAATCTCTGAGGAGCCCCGATTCTTTTTAATGGAGAATGGTATTTAGAAACCCAGATCTGGGTGCTGGGAGTTGTCATTGTTGCTGGGGTGTCACTATTCCTTTGTGCTTTCAGTGGATGAGCTGGGGAATATATGCACGTACATGTACATTTACATCTATACCTGCCTGCCTGTATGTGTATTCCTTCCTTCCTTCCTCTCTCCCTCCCTCCCTTCCTCTCTCCCTCCCTCCCTTCCTTCCTCCCTCCCTCCCTGTCTCTCCCTCCTTACCTATCTACCTGTCTGTCTGTCTGTCTATCTGTCGGAACCCTGGGTTCATACTGATTGTTCCAATTCTAATTCAACCACAGGTTCATTCTTAATTCCTCCCTTTTCATATTTGTAATTCCCTTCTCCAGCTGGCTCCATTATCTGTAGTACATTTACTTATTTGATCAGTTCCCCCGTATGAAGCCAATTTCATATTGCTGCCACCCCGAAACCCTCATGGACGTTCCCCTCACCTCAGTGGGATTCTGCTCCATCCCAGGTCCCCCTCCTCATTGTGGTCGGGCTGCGGCATGCTGGGCCATCGCTCTCATTGCCTCCCTGCATATCTTCCTGACCTCTCTTGGGCTTCAGCACCCGACTCTGGGCTGTCTGTCTTGCTTGCTCCTATGTAATGGCTTTTGGACTGAAATGTTGGGAAAGGGTTTAAAAAAAGGCTCTAATAATCTTTAAAATAGAGACACAAATCTATTGTTAGGCTTACAGCTAGCTACATTTTTCTTCAGATTAAATAAACCTGCTTTAAAATTCTTATTGGCCTTTTAAAAAAGAAACACATACACACACACACACACACACACACACACACACACACACACTCACTCACTTGACTTTGGTTTACTTAGGTGTCCCTAAATATACAAACTCCCCTGCCACTACCCTGTTTTTCTTCATCATCTCCTGTTGATGGCCAGTCCCTTTCACCTGTTCACTTGATTCTATTCCTTCCGTTTCTTCAAGGAACTTGTCTTATCACGTACCCTGAAGATATCTCCCTCGTATCTCAAGCCTTTTCTCAACGTCACTTTTCCCTTAACTTCTAAACATATTCAAGGCTCTTGCATCTTACAATGAAAAGTAGGTAAAATCTCCTTCCCTTATAACACTCTCCAGTTTTCTTTCTCTCTCACTTTAGAGCTAACTTTGTGTTCTGGCTTCTGATCCTCCATGCCATTGAGCTAATTGTGCCAAACTCTCCATTGTCCCCCTTACTGTGTGATCTCAAGGGTGCTTCTCAGGGTTTACCTGACGCCTTTGAAGCTCCTAATGATGTCGAACTCACCCTTGGGCCTTGGTGACATTTCCTCCTGCCTCTCAGGCTGCTACTTCCCAGTCTCCTTTGTAGATTCCTCTTTCTCTGTCGATCCTTTAAATGTCACTTATCTTCAGGGTTTTGTCTGCTGCCCTTTTTGTTGTTGGTATCTGCACTTTCTCTATAAATAATCTTCAATCCCAGTGCCTTAGTTGCTCTCAGTGTGTGGAATACTTAAGAAGCTACCTTTCCTGGCCTGCTTTGTGAATTGCAGACCAGTTTATCCTCCTGCCTACTGGCCGTCTTCATTTGGATGTGCCGTGGACTTCTCAAATTCAGCATGTTGAAAACAGTCCATTCTGCTCTTCCTGTGCTGTATTCTGTTTCTCAGTGAATGGTACACCATCTTCACTCATGCAAGTTAGAAACCTGAGTTAATTCAAGTCTTGTCAAGCCTGCCTTCTTCTTAGCTCTTGGACCTTTTCTCTTGCCTTCACTTCCACTAATGCAGTGGAAGGTCAAACACTTAGGATTTCTTCTCTGGGTACCACAAATTTTTTGAATGGAGTTTCTTGCCTTTCGCCCCTCATCCCCCCAGTACATCCTTTAGCAGGTGCATGAATGAAAGGGTTTATTGTTACTCAAAGAATATTTATTGAGCACAGACCCTGTCCTGAGGGTTGATGATAAACAATTTTTTTTTAATAAATTTATTTATTCTTTTATTTTTGGCTGCGTTGGGTCTTCGTTGCTGCGCCCGGGCTTCCTCTAGTTGCGGCGAGCAGGGGCTACTCTTTGTTGAGGTGTGCGGGCTTCCCATTGGGGTGGCTTGTCTTTGTTGTGGAGCATGGGCTCTAGACGTGTGGACTTCAGTAGTTGTGGCACGCAGGCTCAGTAGTTGTGGCTCATAGGCTCTAGAGCGCAGGCTCAGTAGTTGTGGTGCACAGGTTTAGTTGCTCCGCGGCATGTGGGATCTTCCCAGACCAGGGCTTGAACCCGTGTCCCCTGCTTTGGCAGGAGGATGCTTAACCACTCTGCTACCAGGGAAGTCCCGATGATACAAATTTGAATAAATCATAGGGCAAGCAGGGAGACCACTATAAAGAAGTACAGTACAGTTTTAAATGAGTTGATATTTGTAAGGTACATAGAACCATGCTTTGCACCTTTAAATGCTTGTTAAAATATGGAAAGTACACAGATAACCACAGGGTGGTGTAGGAGCTGAGGGTGATATAGGGAAGGAGGGAGAACTCTGAGGCACATAATAGCTTCATGATTAGGAAGGAGTCAAGAGGAAAACAGGTAGCTGAGCCCTTGTGATTTGTTTCTCTTTTTTGAAGATGTCTCATGCTGTCAGACTCATGTGCTGGAGTCTTTTTCTGATTCAGGCCCCGTATCTCTGTTGAGTGGTAATAAGCCACCTGGCGGGCCTGGGCTTTGGGCTTCAGTTTCCTCACCAAACCTAAAATTGACTAGTCAGAGTAGACGATTCCCAGATCTCTTCAATGTATAAAAAAGTCTTTGGTTCTAGGAAAAGACCACTAGTGGAATATGGAGGATTGGGTCTTCAAAACCAGATAAGACTTTTTAAAAATTTAATTTAATTTAATTTTTTACGTCTTTATTGGAGTATAATTGCTTTACAATGGTGTGCCAGTTTCTGCTTCACAACAAAGTGAATCAGTTATACATATACATATGTTCCCATATCTCTTCCCTCTTGCGTCTCCCTCCCTCCCACCCTCCCTATCCCACCCCTCTAGGTGGTCACATACCACCGAGCTGATCTCCCTGTGCTATGCAGCTGCTTCCCACTAGCTATCCATTCCACGCTTGGTAGTGTATATATGTCCATGCCACCCTCCCGCCCTGTCACAGCTTACCCCTCCCCCTCCCCATATCCCCAAGTGCATTCCCCAGCAGGTCCGCGTCTGATTTCAGGGAGTAAATTGTGAATGTTAAAAAATAATTTTGCTTTTCCTTTATTTGGTTCTCTTCTATTTTCCTACAGTTCTTATTTGCTACATGCACAACAAAATTCATTCAGCTAAGATGTCTCCTTTATCGATAGTTACAGCCCTGGTGGACAGGATTGGTAAGTGATATTATTTTCTAGACATACTTAGCATTTTTAGTAATTATAAAACATTACTGAGATTAGAGGAAATGTTTTCCTTTTATGGGGGAATTTTTATGTATATATGTGCATATGAAAATGTCTAGATTGCAATATACCAAGATATTTATTATAATTATCTTTGGGTAGAAGAGTTTTGCATGATTCCAGTTTTATTTTTTATATTCTTTGCATTGTCTAATTTTTCAAAAATTATTTTTGAAAAATTATTTTTAGTTTTGAAGACAAAAAGGAAATATAGTGGAATTTGCCAAAATTTCAAATGAAATTGTCCATTTACAGTATAGAACATTTGGAGTATGGTTTGGGCTCAGATTGATTTTTCTGTTTTGTAGATATGTGTAAGAAGAGCTTAAGCCCAGAACAGGACATCAAGTTCAGTGGCCATGTTAGTTGGGTTGGGAAGACATCCATGGAAGTGAAGATGCATATGTTCCAGGTGTGTCTGTGACCGAAGACTGCCCCCTTGTTCCAATACAGCCAGCTAGTCTCAGTGAAAGAAAAGCTTATTCACCTGTCTATCCATAGACAGATATATAGTTCACCCATTTGTAGAAAAACAATTCAAGTTCACGTCATACAGATGGTGTGTTTTTAATATCCTCCTCCTGGACATAGACTGACACGTAATTTGGTGTTTATGCTTACTGTTTATTACTTTGAAATCATATACAGCTCCATGTTAAGGTATTTGTTTCTAGTTTTGCCCCAGAGAATTTCCCTACTGTCTGAATTCTGTTAAGCATGAATCAGATTGGTGACTGTTAGTTTCCTAGGGCTGCTGTAACAAAGTACCACAAACCATGTGGCTTAAAACAACATAAATTAATTTTCTTAACAATTGAGAGGCTAGAAATCCAAAATCAGGGTCTCAGTAGGACCATGCTCTATCTAAAACCCGTAGGGGAGAAGGCTTCCGTGCTTTCTTCCTAGCTTCTAGTGGCTTGCTGGCCCTTTGGCATTCCTTGGCTTGTAGTTATAACACTTCAATCTCTTCCTTCTTTATCACATAGCATTTTTCTCTTGTGTGTCTGTGTCTCTTCTCTTCTCTTCTTTTATTTATTTATTGGCTGCGTTGGGTCTTTGTTGCTGCATGTGGGCTTTCTCTAGTTGGGGCGAGCGGGGGGCTACTCTTTGTTGCAGTGCGTGGGCTTCTCATTGTGGTGGCTTCTCTTGTTGCAGAGCATGGGCCCTAGGCGTGTGGGCTTCAGTAGTTGCAGCATGTGGGCTCAGTAGATGTGGCATGCGGGCCCCTAGAGTGCACGGGCTTCAGTAGTTGTGGAGCATGGGCTCAGTAGTTGCAGCACACGGGTTCAGTAGCTGTGGCTTGTGGGCTCTAGAGCACAGGTTCAGTAGTTGTGGCGCACGGGCTTAGTTGCTCTGCGGCATGTGGGATCTTCCCGGACCAGGAATCGAAACCGTGTCCCTTGCATTGACAGGCAGATTCTTAACCACTGTGCCACCAGGTGAGTCCTCTTCTCTTCTTATAAGGACATCAGTGATACTGGGTTAAGGGCCCACCTACTCCAGTGTGACCTCATCTTACCTGATTACATCTGTAGCAACCCTATGTGCAAATAAAGTCACGTGCACAGGTACTGAGGGTTAGGACGTCAACATATCTTGTTGGGGGACACAGTTCAACCCATAACAGTCAGATTACTACAGCAGTTAGGAACAGCCTCTCTAATGAGCATAACTCAGAATAGCTATTATAAAGAAATGAAGAAATTTGTCAAGAAAAAGTACCTCAAGGAGGGTAATAGTACAGAAATCAAATAATTCAGAGTATGTTGAAGATTTCATTGTGAAAACTTACTTAAGAGTGACTTATTCAGTTATGTCAGGGTATTCAGTGGATCTGTCATTCAGATACATTTTTTTCTATTATGGAATTATGAAGCATTTCATGTTTTGGAAAAAGTTTGAAGGTTGCTCTGCAGTAATTAAAGTTATTTGTCAAAATAGGTAAGTAGTTTTTTATTTGATGCTGTATGTAAACAGTTGAATTTTTTAACTTCCATGTTGCTGTAACTGACGGTAATACTGCTTTTAAAGCAAATATTGTAAAGTTGTTGGGGATGCTGCTCTGATTTGTTCGCACCCTTTTTTAATCTTCATGGTTGATGCACGGTGGATTCCTGGCATAAGACCTGCTTTCTAAGGAAACTTGGACAAATAGGTTGAAAAAGAGATACAGGAATTATTGGGAAGACAGCGCCAGTGAAAATCAGTGTCGGAGAAGTACAGACTTTTGTTTTAAATTTGCATTTCTCTTTGGCCATTTTGATTAATAACTCACGGCTTGAGTGATCCTTTATTCCAGAGAGGGAGCTTGGCAATAGGTACCCTGCCTCTGGTTTGGCTGAAATGTAAGTTCAAATCCCAGCTCTGCTGCTTATTAGCCATGTGACTGTGGGCAAATTTCTTGCCTTCTCTGAGATGCTGTTTTGTTATCACAGTAACCACTAATCAAATGTTGGCCATTATATTACTTTATCGTCATTATTATGGTGGTGGTCCCAGATCTCTTCTAGGCCTGACCGTCAGACCTGCCTTTTGGGGTTCCTGTTAAATCTCTCTTCCGAGTGTGCTCTCGCTACCTCAAGTCCAGTGTGTTCCAAACTGAGTGCGTCAGCTTCCTTTCCGATCCTGACCCTCCTCCAGTTTCTCCTTTGCCACCCTCCCATTTCTCCCAGCTCCAAACCTTTGTGAAAGCTTTAATTTTTTTTCCCTTTCCTGTGCAGCCTTTTGCCAAGTCTTGCGAATTCATCACCCACAGCTACTCACCAGAGTCCTTTCTTCCCCTTCCCCTTGGCCTCTGTGTTTCATTCAAGCCCTCACTGCCTCTTGTGTGAGTACTTTAGCTATCTTTTAATTACTCTGCCTGCCTCTCGTCTGTTCTCTCTGTGTTAATTTTACACATTTCTTCCAGATAGATCTTCCAAAGCCGATCTTCAATCACATCTCTTCCCTTCTCAAAACCCTTCCATGACCATTATCTGTGGATCAAAGTCTAAATTGCTTTGACTAGTTAGGATCTAAGGTGCTCCATAAACTAGCACCAACCTACCTTTGCAGCTGTATTCCCTCCAACTTACCGTTCACACACCTTCTTGGAGCGCACAGCTGGAGACCTTGAGCGTCCTAAGTGTAGAGTTGTTCACCTTGTATCCCCGATGCTCAGCACTGGTGGATGTTCATTGTAATACACTGGAACGTAAACAGTAGGTGAGCGGATGAGCATCCTCATGCACACTTTTCCCTTTGCCGGGATTCCTTGGGCTCTGGCTCTGCATATCCATATTCCACCTGTGCTTCTGGGTCACTTCATGCTCGAAACCTTCCCTGATCTTTTCAGCTCATAGTATCTGTTCCTTTCCCATGCCTCCTTCCCTCTGACCTTCTCTCCTGGTACCTGCTGTCCTCTGCCCTGCAGAGCTGTGTATGAACGTCTTTTCTCTTCCACTCGACTATGTGCGCCTCAACAACAGGATCCGGGTGTGAGTCACCTCGCCCACTTCCTGACGACGTTCATTTAACGTTGACTTAGCAGTGATTTGTGGAGTGCCCCATCTGTGTTTGGTGTACAGCAGTGAGCAAAACAGGAAGTTCCATTCTCTTGGAGTTCACACTCTAGTAGTGCTCAGTAGTTAGCTGCCTCAGTTCATTCGTTGGCAGTTGGCAGCCATTGATCTGGTATCTGCTGTCTGCCAGTCTTTGTGTCAATTGCTGGGAAACAAATGAGAATAAAAATGGTCGTTGTCCTCAAGGAGCCCTTGGTGCAGTAGGGAGACAGACACATAAATAAATGATTATGATATAGTAAATTATTACGCACTATTTCTCAACAGGGACACTGTTGGCATTGTATGTGGAAAAATTCTTTGCTCTGCAGGACCGTCCCCTGCCTTGTGAGCTGTTTAGCTCTTTGGTTACCCCTTGCTGCGCTAGTAATGTCCCCCAGCTCATGGGACAGCCATCACTAGCACTGCACATTTCCAGATGCCTTCCGGGGGGTGACATCTTCCTCGCTTATGTTGAGAACCGCTGTCAGGAGAGGACTTTGTTTCCACTTAGGTGGCAAACAAAGGAGGGAGTGATGAACTCTGCCTGGGGAGTAGGGCTGGGGCCGGGGAGGGGAGGAGTGTCTTGAGGAATCTGGCCCTGAGGAAGGCATCTGGCAGAGGCCTGGAGGGGAGGCGGGCAGGTGACAAAATGGGACATTTTAGGACCTCCAAGTTGTTAGCTGTGGCTAGAGAAAGGAGTGCACGCATGCCGGGAGTGTTTGGTGAACAACTAGAGTGGAATCTGGGCTCCGTGGTGGAGGCTTTACATAGAATGCCAGCAGGCGTAGACCAGATGCTGGGGTAAAGGAAGGCCTCTTGCAAGGTTTGAACAGGACAGGGACATAGTAAGATTGGTGAGACTCTTCTGAAAGTCGAGGGGAAAGGCTCATAACGGCCTGAACAGGTAGTGGTGATTAGGACTAGTGGTGGGTTTGTTGAGGATGGAACCACCTGTACCCTCAGGTACGATATGACTTGATGATATGACTCTCCTGGAAGTACAGACTTCTAGGGAAAAAAAAATACCTTAAAATCTCAATGGCCTCTGCATTGTAAATATTTAGCTTAATCCACAGAATTCTCATTGGTCTTACCCTTTCTTGGAAGCCCCTGTGCCAGGCTAAGGAAACAAACACATCCTGGTAGTTGGCACACTCAAGTTCCCTGAAAATATAAATGTCTGGGAGAGCGATGGGAGGTCCGCCTGGCTGTGTGTGCCTTTGGGAGGACAGGTAGGCCTGGAGAAAGCCAGCATTCTGCAAGATGCGGGACGCCTAAATGATGGTGATGCACAAGGTCCCCCCGTGACCCTTGCCCTTGGGTCCCAGTCACTCACAGCTCCAAGGCCCATAGTTTGTGCCCATCCCAGCACTTCTCACACTCTGCACTGTTTGGGTTTTTGGGTATCTCTCTCCTCCGCTAGACCACAGACTCTTTGCTCTTGCTGCCTTTTCCCCCCTAGAGCCCAGTTGTGTGCCTGGCATCTCAGCAGATGGTGGTTAGTGAAAGCACTCGTCCTCTTTTGCTAATTTCAGCCTTTCCCAAAGGCTGTGATATCTGTTAGGATTGTAGTAGTTCTTCCCAGTAAATGCATTTCTTACATCTGCATTTTCTTTCCTTTGTTCTCTAGTTACACGACAATGAATTTTCCCCTGTTTTGGATGCGACATTTGTAATGGTGGCTCGTGATTCTGAAAACAAAGGGTAATTGCAGTTTTTTTCCTAATTCTTTATTTTGAAAAATATCAAAGATACGTAAAATTGAAGAGAAGACTTTAATAAATTTCTAGGATACCATCACCTAGACTTAAGAGTTTTAAAATTTTGCCATATTTGCTTCTTCTGTTTTTTTTAAAGTATATTATTTTCTTTATAATATTTTAAAGCAAATCCCAGACATAATGACATTTCACCTCTAAATACTTCAGTGTAGGGCACTGCTTTAAAAATGAGGCTATTTCCTTAAATAACTACATTACCGTTCGCACACCTAACAAAAATAATAGTAAGTCCTTAATATATTCTAATAGTTCATATTCACTTTTCCCCACATATCTTTAACGACTTATTCAAATCAGGATCCAAACAAGGTCCACATATTACATTTGATTTGTATATCTCTTAAGTCTGTTGTTTTTGTTAACAGCTTTATTGAGATATAATTCACATACCATACAGTTCACCCATTGAAAGTGTACAATTTAATGGCTTTTAGTATATTCATAGAATTGTGCAGTCTCTTCAGTCTGTTTTAATCTGGAATGGTTGTGTGTCCCCACTGTCCCCTTATCCTTTCATATCATTAACTGGTTGAAAGCCCAGATTGATTGTTCTTTGCAGTGTCCCACTTTCTGGATTTGTCTCATTGCTTCCTTGTGGTATTTTTTTTTTAACTTGTTTCACTCTCCCTAGTATTTTCTGTAAATTGAAGTTAGGTCTAAACCTTGATTAGATTTGAGTTCAGTGTATTTGGTGAGAGCACTTCGTAGGTGATGATGTCTCTGTATCTCATACTGTATCATGTCAGGAGGTATAGATTGTCCCACTCATAGTAATGCTGAGATTAGTGTGTGGGTTCAAATAGCCACACTCTTTAATTATTGCCTTGTGTAGTTCAGTTTATCCTCTTATGTTCAACAATAATCTACAGGTATAGTACAGTACAAGGTGTATCCAATGTATCCAGTCTTATGAATAGCTAGTTTCCCATCAGTCTTCCTCCAGTGCTTTTAATGTCCTTTGCTGACCGTTGCTTTTATCATTTTCATTAGGGGATGTAAAATGATTCTCAAATTCTGTCATTTCTTTTTATATTTATTAGCTGGAGATCTGTAAAGAAGAGCTTTCCCTTATCAACTAGGGCAATTTGGTTTGTAAAGGAAAGTTAGGATCAGTGTTTAATTCTTGCTTTTATTTACACATTTACTAGCTAGTGATGACATAGTTTTTCTACTATTTTGCTGTTCAAAAAAGTATCATTGTGTGTTCATGGATTTTAATAGAGTAAATATGTTTTAATACATTGCAGCCATTGTTCTTCCTGTTTCTCAGAGTGAACATCTTTGGTCAGTGGGAACTCCTTTAAGCTGGCTGCTGTGATAAGCTATTTTGACGTTTCCTAGTTAGTCTTTGATAACTTCCTGCTCTCTGGTACAGTGAGATGTCTTGGACTCATTCTGTACATTTCCTGCCCCAGGGCTGGAATCAGCCCGTTTTCCAAGGAGTCCTCAGGTTCCTTTTAGTGGGAAACTGGTATTTAGACACCAAAATCTGGGTACTAGAACTATACGTTGTTACTAGTTTGTCACGTTTCTAGGCCTTTTCAGTAGACAGGGCTTGGATGTATGTTAAAAAGCAAAAAAAAACCAAAACCTCATAAATTTGTACTGTCATTTCCAAGTCCAGTTTAACTGTACAGACTTTAACACTTTATCTTTTTTCTCTTACATTGGATTCTTGGTTCCCTAATGCCAGTTACACAAGGCATTCAGACTGGGAAAAACTGTTTAATTATGTGTGTGGGAGTGGGGTAGCAGGGGAACGTTACAGGATTGCTGTTTGTACAGACGGAGTCTAGAGGCCTATGGGAAGTCTAATTTGTTTTAGAAACTAGAGTTAGGAGTCTGCAATGAGAAATCTCTTCTGCTGCATGGAAAGCTGACTTGGAAACCCGACCTAAGATCAGAAAACCCCTTGGTGACTCTGATCTGAGCAAAGAATCCACCCATCTTCTCTAGCTCCTCTCACCAGCTCCAGCTGACCTGCCACTCCTAGGGGCTGCCCTGGGGCTCCTTTTCCAGCACTGAAGGCGTTACTTAAAGCTTCTCTCCCAGCTGATGCATTCTAATTTTCCAAGCTGCCATTTCTGTACTTTTGTTTTTGTTTTTTTTGTTTTTTTGCAGTACGCGGGTTTGTACAGACGGAGTCTAGAGGCCTATGGGAAGTCTAATTTGTTTTAGAAACTAGAGTTAGGAGTCTGCAATGAGAAATCTCTTCTGCTGCATGGAAAGCTGACTTGGAAACCCGACCTAAGATCAGAAAACCCCTTGGTGACTCTGATCTGAGCAAAGAATCCACCCATCTTCTCTAGCTCCTCTCACCAGCTCCAGCTGACCTGCCACTCCTAGGGGCTGCCCTGGGGCTCCTTTTCCAGCACTGAAGGCGTTACTTAAAGCTTCTCTCCCAGCTGATGCATTCTAATTTTCCAAGCTGCCATTTCTGTACTTTTGTTTTTGTTTTTTTTGTTTCTTTGCAGTACGCGGGTCTCTCACTGTTGTGGCCTCTCCCGTTGCGGAGCACAGGCGCCGGACGCGCAGGCTCAGCGGCCATGGCTCACGAGCCCAGCCGCTCCGCGGCATGTGGGATCTTCCCGGACCGGGGCACGAACCCGCGTCCCCTGCGTTGGCAGGCGGACTCTCAACCACTGTGCCACCAGGGAAGTCCCCATTTCTGTACTTTTGTTTCCGTTTTTCTTTCATCCAACCTTTTGATTCTACCACAGTGAAGTACTATCCCTTTCTCAGTGTTTTATTTTGGAAAATTTCACATCTACAGAAATGTAGAAAGAATAATGCAGTGAGCACCCATATGCCCTTCACCTAAATTCTCGAATTAACATTTTACCACATTTGCCTTACTCTTGTCCTTTCTCGATAAATACAAACGTATGTACTTTTTCCCCTGGAATTGTTTCAAAGTAAGTTTGAGACTACTTTACCCTAATTCAGCATGTATCTCCTAAGAATAAGGCCATTCTCCTACATAACCTCAGTGCCTTTATTATATCCAAGAAATTTAACGGTGATACAGTTATATCATCTAACATATGATTCATATTCAAACTTTGCCAACTGTCCCTAAAATATTCTTTATAACCTTTTCCCCCCGAGTCAGGGTCTGATTAAGGACCATATATTATATGCAGTAATCATGTTTCTTTAAATAATTCCCCTTAAAATAATCCCCCTGCTGCTTTCTGTCTTTTAAGACATTGACTTCTTACAATTTTTTATTGAAGTATAGTTGATTTACAATGTTGTGTTAGTTTCAGGTGTACAGCAAAGTGATAGTTATATATCTATATCTGTATCTATACCTGTATTCTTTTTCAGATTCTTTTCCCATATAGGTTATTACAAAATATCGAGTATAGTTCCTTGTGTTATACAGTAGGTCCTCGTTGGTTATTTATTTTATATATAGCAGAGTGTATATTTTAATCCCAAACTCCCAATTTATCCCCCCCCAGTTTCCCCTGTGGTAACCAGAAGTTTGTATTCTATGTCTGTGAGTCTATTTCTGTTTTGTAAATAAGTTCATTTGTATCATTTTTTTTAGATTCCACATATAAGTGATATCATATGATATTTGTCTTTCTCTGGCTTACTTTACTTAGTATGATAATCTCTAGTTGCATCTATGTTGCTGCAAATGGCATTATTTCATTCTTTTTTATGGCCGAATAATATTCCATTTTGTATATATACCACATCTTCGTTATCCATTCATCTGTTGATGGACTCTTAGGTTGCTTCCATGTCTTGGTTATTGTAAATAGTGCTGCAGTGAACATTGGGGTGCATGTATCTTTTCAAATTATGGTTTTCTCCAGATATATGCCGAGTAGTGGGATTGCTGGATAATATGGTAGCTCTATTTTTAGTTTTTTAAGCAACTCCCATACTGTTTTCCGTAGTGGCTGTACCAGTTTACATTCCCACCAACAGTATAGGAGGATTCCCTTTTCTCCACACCCTCTCCAGCATTTATTATTATTTTAAAATATTTATTCATTATTTACTTATCTTGGCTGCACCAGGTCTTAGTTGTGGCATGCAGACTTCTTAGTTGTGGCATGCATGTGGGCTCTTGTTCCCCGACCAGGGATCGAACCTGGGCCCCCTGCATTGGGAGCTCAGAGTCTTACCCACTGGACCACTAGGGAAGTCCCTCCAGCATTTATTATTTGTAGACTTTTTGATGATGGTCATTCTGACTGGTGTGAGGTGATATCTCATTGTAGTTTTGATTTGCATTTCTCTAATAATTAGTGATGTGGAGCATCTTTTCATGTGTCTTTTGGCCATCTGTATGTCTTCTTTGGAGAAATGTCTATTTAGATCTTCTGCCCATTTTTTATTGGGTTGTTTGTTTTTTTTGATATTGAGCTGTATGAGCTGTTTGTATATTTTGGAGATTAATGCCTTGTCAGTTGCATCGTTTGCAAAATATTTTCTCGCATTCTGAGGGTTATCTTTTCATTTTGTTTATGGTTTCCCTTGCTGTACAAAAGCTTCTAAGTTTAATTAGGTCCCATTTGTTTATATTTGTGTTTATTTCCATTACTCTAGGGACAGATCCAAAAAGATATTGCTGCGATTTATGTCAAAGAGTATCCTGCCTATGTTTTCCTCTAGGAGTTTTATAGTATTTGGTCTTACGTTTAGGTCTTTTATCCACTTTGAGTTTATTTTTGTGTATGTTGTTAGAGAATGTTCTAATTTCATTTTTTTACATGTAGCTGTCCAGTTTTCCCAGCACCACTTATTGAAGAGACTGTCTTTTCTCCATGTATATTCTTTGCCTCCTTTGTGATAGATTAATTGACCATAAGTGCATGGGTTTATTTTTGGGTCTTTTATCCTGTTCCATTGATCTATATTTCTGTTTTTGTGCCAGTACCATACTGTTTTGATGACTAGTTTTGTAGTATAGTCTGAAGTCAGGGAGCCTGATTCCTCCAGCTCTGTTTTTCTTTCTAGCCAAATTGCTAGATTGCTTTGGCTATTTGGGATCTTTTGTGTTTCCATACAAGTTTAAGAATTTTTTTGTTCCAGTTTTGTGAAAAATGCCATTGGTTGTTTGATAGGGATTGAATTGAATTTGTAGATTGCCTTGGGAAGGCATTGACATTTTTGAAGAGTCCAGGCCGGTTGTCTTACAGAATGTTCTACAACCTATATTTTACTGTTTCCTCATAATTAGAATCAGGTGAAACATTTTGGCAAGTGGCCATATCCTTTTACGACGTGAACTTTCTAGTGTGTAGATAAGTCTGTAACCAGAAGACTCCCCTAATTGTTGAGAGTTCTTATGTGAAGCAGTCAGTAAGTGTTACCCAAAATGAACACCTTCAGTTTTTATTAGATAATGGCATGTCTTAAAATTTTTCTTTTCTTTTCTTCTCTTTAGGCCGGCATTTGTAAATCCACTCACCCTTGAAAGCCCAGAGGAAGAAGAGATCTTTAGACAAGGAGAATGTATATTAATTTGTTCATAATAAGATACAATTTAAAAAGCACATTAACTGTACTGCAGAGGAGATTATTTAAGAGTATGTATGGACTCCTCATACCAGTAAAGTATCCACAGAGTCCATACTTTGAACGGTTTTTTTTTTTTTTTTTTTGTGGTATGTGGGCCTCTCACTGCTGTGGCCTCTCCTGCTGTGGAGCACAGGCTCCAGACGCGCAGGCCCAGCGGGCATGGCTCACAGGCCTAGATGCTCCATGGCATGTGAGATCTTCCCAGACCGGGTCATGAACCCACGTCCCCTGCATCGGCAGACGGACTCTCAACCACTGTGCCACCAGGGAAGCCCTGAACGGTTTTTATTGATGATACAATATTAAGTGAAGTAATTTGTTTTCTCACATTTAATGAAATAGGAAATGTATCTTAATGAGATAACTGCTGGTTGGGGCTGTAGGTCAAGGTGATTATAAGTGGTCTTACACTGAGCAGACATGATTTCCATCTGAAAGCAAAAAATCACTGAAAATGTTATGTAGCCTCATCAGCCTTCTCTGGGATAGATGTGCAATTTCCAGTGGACTTTTTGAAATCTGGAAATACTGTGTTTATAGGGTCTGAGGCAGCCCCGGCCGGCAACCCAGTGCTGTAGTGTGGCCCTACTGATCATAGCTCCTTATTGTCTCCTGTTCCAGTGAACAAGGGGACAAGGGTCGCCTTCACCTCCATGTCATTACTGAAAATGGCTCCCACTGCTGAGGAGAGGGCAACCATACATGAGATGTTTCTTAACACGCTGGATCCAAAGTGAGTTAGGACGGTGAGATTCCTGGTTGGGAAAGCATCTAAACCTTGGCCTTCTCACGAGCTACACTTGCTTGAACATATTGGGCATTGTTTGCAAATATTTTATTTTTCAGCAGCAAAACCATGGCATTGACAGGGTTTACTCAATCTCCATTTGTACAGGACTATAAGTTTTCGAAGTCGAGTTTTGCCTCCTAATGCAGTGTGGATGGAGAATTCAAAACTGAAGAGCTTGGATATTTGCCACCCTCAGGTATTGGAATTTAGTGAAAAATCTAAACAGGATAACTTGGACTCATGACACTCATCTAAGAGTTGACACGCCTTCAAACTGACCTCTGTTCTATGGCATTGTGAATTCCTTTGTTCTACAGATTCGCATCGTCGCAGGGCTTGTATTTATTAATATTTATTTTACGTCCTGCAGGAGCGGAACATTTTCAATCGAATCTTTGGTGGTTTCCTTATGAGGAGAGCATATGAACTTGGATGGGCTACTGCTTGTAACTTCGGGTGAGTTGGATTTAAGGTAGTCTTAACTCCTGAGAAGCCGTTTATACTGCCTCACTCATTGAAACATTTTGGACCCGTCTGGATGTATTTGGGAATATATTGTGTTTTTAAATAAATGCTACACTGGTACCAGGTGGGTTTGATCTTCATTTTAGAAGGCTCTCGCTCTGATGTTGTCACTTAGTACATCAAATACCTGCTGAGAAAAAGGGGTGATGATACGCAGAAGGGCAAAGATGATTTAGGTACTGATCTGGTCACAGTGTCATCTCTTACCATCTGGTATGGTTATTCCCTCCTTCTCTAGGTTTATTCTTTGATCATTTAAAGTTTGCTTCAGCTGATTGTCAGGAAAAAACTAGAGATCGTCTGAATTTTGCAGTTGACCCCAAGTACTGTGTTTTCCCAATAGTGGTTCCCGACCATTTATAGTCACCGTGGATGATATCATGTTTCAGAAACCTGTTGAGGTTGGATCATTGCTGTTTCTTTCTTCGCAGGTAGGTGTGTGATGAGAGATGAAATACAATTTTTATTATTTGGGCCTAGAAGAGAGGTTTTTATATTTTAAAGCCACCGTTTCTCTTATGACTGCTTTCTTCCCCCTTCCTAATGCAGTTAACTAACTATCGTGTCCATAATCGCTTAGGTTTGCTTTACTCAGGGAAATTACATTCAAGTCAGAGTACACAGTGAGGTGGCCTCTCTACAGGATAAAGAGCATATGACCACCAATGTCTTTCATTTCACGTTCATGTCGGAAAAAGAAGTGCCCTTGGTTTTCCCCAGAACATATGGAGGTAAGTGGCAAATGACTGCTTGTCCCTAATGAGGGGAACTTTTAAAGACATTTCTCTCCTTTTAAATTGTTGTAGGAAGTACTCTGGTGCCCATCAGCCCTAGAGCATGTCTTTAGGGGATTGTGCTTTTGAGATTCTGCAGCCCTGAAGGCCAGGATGCCTCATGGCGTTCAGGTGGCCATTGCTGCTCTGCCTACCTGGCTGTTGTCTGAAGGCCCAGTGTCAGCTGCAGGCAGCTACTGGTGGTCAGGACCGGTCCAGCCAAAGGGCCGGAGTCGAGGCACTCCCTGGCCCAGCAGCACATGCCTGATGCCGGTTTTGAATTTTCATTGCTGTCCCAGTGTTCCCCAGTAGTTTTGTGTTTGTATAGTGATTTTCTTAGGTGTTTCACGTGTCTCCAGAGCTCTCTCTCTTATGTTCCAGAGTCCATGTTGTATTTAGATGGGCAGAGGCATTTCACCTCCATGAGTGCACCAGTGACCTTGAAAAAGGACTACCTCATCGAGCCCTAGGAAGACCGCGTTTGTTGAAGGCCAGTGCCCCACAGTGACACGGTGCCTGATGAAGGCCTGAGCAAGTATATTGCTCTTAGTGTTTATTCTCATCCTCCATAGAGAAGAAGGATGTATTCAGCTTTTAGGTTGATAAGAAAAGTAGAATGAGAGAATGGCTGGGTGGGGCAGAGGGGGAAAGAATTATTGAATAATAAATACTTTCAAGACAATTTAAATTGTGAACCTACCACGTTTCCTCCTGTCTACTCAGAAAATGAGGGCTAAATGCCTTTTTTTTTTTGTTTTTTTGTTTTTTTGTTTTTGCGGTACGCGGGCCTCTCACTGCTGTGGCCTCTCCCGTTGCGGAGCACAGGCTCCAGACGCGCAGGCTCAGCGGCCATGGCTCACTGGCCCAGCCGCTCCATGGCATGTGGGATCTTCCCGGACCGGGACACGAACCCGTGTCCCCTGCATCAGCAGGCGGACTCAACCACTGCGCCACCAGGGAAGCCCAGACTGAATGCCTTTTTATGTGACTGGACACATTCTTTTCTTACACATATTGCAACCATCAATCTATATGGTTTCCTGCCAGGGATTTTGGAGGGCATTCTTTAAACCTGACCTTTACTGCAATTCCCCTGTATTATTTAAATGCCATGAACCCTATGTGATTCCTTTGTATTTTTGCCTACTTCTATTTCCCAGCTTTTGTTGTTAGTTGAGGGTAGATGAAAAGTTGTAGTAAAGGGATTCAACAAAAGACACAGCATTTGTAAGGATTTGTGGGAAGCTTTAGATCTGAAACCATACCAAGGAAACACAAAAGACCCCAAATAGCCAAAGCAATCTTGAGAAAGAAAAATGGAGCTGGAGGAATCAGGCTCCCTGACTTCAAACTATACTACAAAGCTACAGTGATCAAGATGGTATGGTACTGGCACAAAAACAGAAATGTAGATCAGTGGAACAGGATAGAAAGCCCAGAGATAAACGCACGCACATATGGTCACCTAATTTATGACAAAGGCAAGAACATACAATGGAGAAAAGACAGCCTCTTCAATGAGTGGTGCTGGGAAAACTGGACAGCTACATGTAAAAGAATGAAATTAGAACACTCCCTAACACCACCATACACAAAAATTCCAAATGAATTAAGACCTAAATGTAAGACCAGACACTATAAAACTCTTAGAGGAAAACATAGGAAAAACACTGACATAAACAACAGCAAGTTCTTTTTTGACCCACCTGCTAGAGTAATGAAAATAAAACCAAAAATAAACAAATGGGATCTAATGAAACTTAAAAGCTTTTGCACAGCAAAGGAAACCATAGACAAGACAAAGACAACCCTCAGAATGGGAGAAAATATTTGCAAATGAAGCAACTGACAAAGGATTAATCTCCAAAATATACAAGAAGCTCATGAAGCTTAATGTGAAAAAAACAACCAAACCAAAAATGGGTAGAAGACCTAAATAGATATTTCTCCAAAGAAGACATACAGATGGCCAAGCGGCACATGAAAAGATGCTCCACATCACTAATTATTAGAGAAATGTAAATCAAAACTACAATGAGGTATCACCTCACACCGGTCGGAATGCCCATTCTCAAAAAATCTAGTAACAGTAAATGCTGGAGAGAGTGTGGTGAAAAGGGGGCCCTCCCGCACTGCTGGTGGGAATGTGAATTGATACAGTCACTGTGGAGAAGAGTATGGAGGTTCCTTAAAAAACTACAAACAGAACTACCATGTGACCCAGCAATCCCACTACTGGGCATATACCCGGAGGAAACCATAATTCAAAAAGAGCCATGTACCACAATGTTCACTGCAGCACTATTTACAATAGGCAGGAGATGGAAGCAACCTAAGTGTCCATCATCGGATGAATGGATAAAGAAGATGTGGCACATATGTACAATGGAATATTAATTACTCAGCCATAAAAAGAAATGAAATTGAGCTATTTGTAATGAGGTGGATTGACCTAGAGTCTGTCATACAGAGTGAAGTAAGTCAGAAAGAGAAAGACAAATACCGTCTGCTAACACATATATATGGAATCTGAAAACAAAAATGGTACTGATGAACCTAGTGGCAGGACAGGAATAAAGATGCTTTATAGAGAATGGACTTGAGGACACTGGAGGGTGGGGGAAAGGGGAAGCTGGGGTGTAGTGAGAGTAGCATTGACCCATATACACTAAATAGATAGCTAGTGGGAAGCAGCTGCATAGTACAGGGAGACCAGCTTGGTGCTTTGTGACCACCGAGGTGGGACAGGGAGGGTGGGAGGGAGGCTCAAGAGGGAGGGGATATGGGGATATATGTATGCATATGGCTGTTTCACTTTGCTGTACAACAGAATAACACAGCACTGTGAAGCAATTATACTCCAATAAAGATGTATCAAAAAAAATAAAGGAACCATGCCAAGAGGAGGTGTTCACAGATGGTGAACACAGGAAACACAGGACCAAATGTTCATTCCTGCATTCACCTGACAGCTCTTCAGCACATCCTGCTAGGGGCTGGGCAGCATATATCTGATTAAAAAACGTGAACAGTAATAATAATTACAGATGCTTATGCTCACAGAGCACTTGCCACATGGTAGATAGGCACTCTCTTAAGCACTTGACGTGTTTACTTCTTCCACCAACACTATGAGGTAGGTTCTGTAACCCGCTCGTAGGGTTTGGCCACTCAGGAATCTGAAGCATAGAGAGGTTAATAATTTGCTCAGACTCCCCCAGCTAGTAGATGGTGGTGCTGGGATTCACACTACCTGGTTCCGAAGTAAACAGTAAAGCTGGGAATGTATTGATAGCAAGGGAGGCCGTACCCGATGTCACAGTGCCACCTAGGAACCCAAAGGGACATATTCCCACGAGTCTGCAGCCAAGACCCAGTTTCTCCTTTGATGGGATGGGAAGTTGATCAAGTTCAGAAGAGAGAGAAACCAGGCTGCACAGAGGGAAAGAATTCATCTCTGAAAAGGTCCTCCCAGGAAAGAAACAGTCTTGAGTGTGGGTTCTAAACACAAAGTGGTCACAAACTTGGCTCTGCCTCAGAATTGCCTGGAGTGCTTTTAAAAAAATTTGTATTAATTTAATGTTTATTGAAACCAAAGTTAATATGAATGATCACTTCTGGCATAAATAGTCATGGGGACAAACTACTCTGGAGGCGTGCAGTTGGACTCATGGCACTCAGTGTGTGCTGCACCATAAGCTTGCTACCCCCCTTGCTGTACTTACTACCATCCTGAGCTTCACCTGGCCCTTTAGTACAGCATTTTGCAGATCTGCCTGTAACCCGGTGAGGTCCCTGAGCTGCCTCACAGGAAGGGATGGCCCTGGGGAGTTGTGTGAACGTGTTAAGTGGAGTTCAGTTAAGAGACCTACTGCATGCTGGTGTATAGATTGTACCTTATGCATTTAACCACTTATTGCTGTACACGGAAGCGTTTGCAAGAACTTTTCTCACTGTTGTAAGAAGTGTTGCAGTAAATATCCTAAAACTAAAACATTTAATCCTTAAACTATTTCCTTTGGAAAATTGTTGATAAGTGATCTGTAGGTCAAAATCGTATGCACACATTCAAGGCTTTGAATAGTTCACTATCCCTCCAGAGCAGTTGTACACATGCACTTAACTCATTAGCAATTTCCTTGAACTTGGCTAAATTTTATCCTTTACTTTTTTTAAAATTTATTTTTGGCTGTGTTGTGTGTTTGTTGCTGCGCGCAGGCTTTTTCTGGTTGTGGTGAGCGGGGGCTAATCTTCGTTGCGCAGCGTGGGCTTATCATTGCAGTGGCTTCTTGTTGCAGACCACAGGCAGGCTCTAGGCGCGTGGGCTTCAGTAGTTGTGGCACGCGGGCTCAGTAGTTGTGGCACGCAGGCTCAGTAGTTGTGGCTCATGGGCTCTACAGTGCAGGCTCAGTAGTTGTGGCACATGGGCTTGGTTGCTCTGTGGCATGTGGGATCTTCCTGGACCAGGGCTTGGACCTGTCACCTGCATTGGCAGGTGGATTCTTAACCACTGCACCACCAAGGAAGCCCTTATCCTTTACTTTTAAAAACATCTTTGGGGCTTCCCTGGTGGCGCAGTGGTTGAAAGTCCGCCTGCCGATGCAGGGGACACGGGTTCGTGCCCCGGTCCGGGAAGATCCCACATGCCGCGGAGCGGCTGGGCCCGTGAGCCATGGCCGCTGAGCCTGCGCTTCCGGAGCCTGTTGCTCCGCAATGGGAGAGGCCACAACAGTGAGAGGCCCGCGTACTGTAAAACAAAACAAAACAAAACAAAAACATCTTTGCCATTTCAGTAGGTGAGAAATGACATTCATTAATTGCCTTTCTTTGAATTCTATTGAGACTGAACTCTTAAAAAATGCTTATTGTCTTTTTAGTTAACTTACTTGTTCAAGTAATTTTGAATATCAGATCTTTAAATCAAAATATGTTTTCTACCAGTAAAAGTTTTTATAAGAGCTAGAGATTTTTATTTTTAATACAGGACTTTAAGAAGATGAGATGAAGGAAACTCCAAGGGATATACACTAGGTTGTCGATGTTCAGTGTTTTGTTCCTCTTCTTTAAAGAATAGTGGGCTTTTAACCAGGACCAGCACTGCTACTTGTCTAGCACAGAACTTCCTAATGTGGGTTGGACATAGTTTTGTATTGAATAGTCCATGCTGAGATATCCCATTTTACATCAGGCATTTATTACCAAGTTCTTAGTTTTTGCTTAGGTAGTTCTTCGTTGGGCAGTCTTCGAGATGGTGTCTTTATTTTTGGTTTCTTTAGAAGAGTTCACTTCACGCTAGTGTGCTCTGCACTGTGTTCTGTGTGCCCATGTGGTGCTGTGGCTCC
The DNA here is from genome assembly GCF_000442215.2 of Lipotes vexillifer. Taxonomy (NCBI): domain Eukaryota; kingdom Metazoa; phylum Chordata; class Mammalia; order Artiodactyla; family Lipotidae; genus Lipotes; species Lipotes vexillifer. Next base: position 381,408 of record NW_006790779.1, on the reverse strand, counting down.
ATTTCTCGTGGTAACCCGAGTATTTTGCATGTCTATGTTTTCCCTTTGCTACTGGCCTTCTCTATACCGTCTGCTCTTTCTCCTCTCTGTGAATAGAGCCAGTAGCTTGAGTCCTGAAAAACTGAAGTTTGCCCTCCACCCCCGCCCCAGGGAGTACAACATTTTATTTTTCTTTTCAATGAATTTGGGCAGAGAAAAAGGCCTCTCATCTTTCAAAAGACACATTTGATTCTATGGGGTGGCTGGGCTCATCTGGGAGGTTCTTCTGCTCTGTGTGGCATTGGCTGGGGTCACTCAGGCAGCTGTGCTCACCTGGGAGCTCGTCAGGGGCTAGACCATCTGGCACATCAGCTGGGGAGGCTGGAGCAGATGGGGGCCAGCCAGGCCTCTCTTAAGAGGCTAGTTGGACTTCTTAAATGGTGGCGCGGGGGCTCCATGAGCAAACAGCCAGATTCCCAGCTCCTAACTATGTCATCCTCCTGCTTCTCAAAGCCATTTTTGTGCAGAGTGATCAGTGGTGTCATGGAAGTTCACAAAGATGAGCACTGGGGAGAGACGACTGGTTGGATAATCGAAAGGCCGCTGGTAAGAAAAAACAGTTTCAAAAAGCAGTGGTGTCTAGGGCTGGATGGCAAGGGGCTGAGTAATTCCAAGCATCCAACTCTCTTTCCTGGGTGAAGTCCTTGGACACTGGTGAGATGCTCTTTCATAAACATTTTATATGTTTATATTATAAACAACTTAATACAGTATATGATTTTATAAAATGTCTTAAACATTTTATTGACAAGTAACGTTAGGAGATACTGCATTGGATACCTCTCCTCTGGTATTTTATAATGCGTATTAGCTTACAAAAGACTGAAAAGTAGGGCCATTAGAACACCTGTTTAACTTTTTACATCAGCTTTTGTGAAACTTATTTGATCATGGACTTTGTTGTTGTTAATACCTGTGAATAAATGGAACACACTAGGAGTTTTAATAACTTGTACAGAGCCGGGATTATACTCTGTATTCTATTGTCTAAGGGGTAAATCGTTATGCCCTCTTTTGCTATGAAGAATCAAGTATTAGTATTAGGTTTCTTAAAAACAAATTTAGGGCAGCATTTTAGATCTGATTGACTTTCCCGCTTTCCAGGGTTGGCAGTCTTGCTTTTCAGCAGG
>NW_006790779.1:363004-380188 GCF_000442215.2 Lipotes vexillifer | reverse complement strand
TCAGCAGGAGTGTAATTTCTTGCTGTCACTGCTCGTGTTTTATAAAACGTTAACTTGTAACAATGCGTTTAACTTTACAACAAATTCTGAATAGTAATTTTTTAGCATTATGCTCCTTTATAGGTTAGAAGAGGGAGGCGAAAGGAAGTGCACCAGGAAGATGGTGAAGGTTAGTTGATAACTAACTTTTAGTTGTTAGTTAGTTGATATTTGCCTCCATTTTGATACAGAGAATATAAGTTTGTGTTATTCTGTTTCTGTATAAGAGCCTCAAGCTCAAATTCAGTGCTTTATGCTTTAATATGAAAACATTTGGAAGTAATTACGGATTCTTTATTTGGTTATATAGAACCCCATGGCAACTTGTATGTTAGTGCAGTGTAGGAAAAAATCAGTCACAGTATGTAATAATCATAAAATAAGAATTTTTATATATGGCTAACACATATTGGATTCTTAGCACTGTGCTAATGACATCAAAATGTATTTTCTAATTTAATCCTTAGAATCAGCCTTTGAGGTCAATACCATTATTACCCACTTTTTCAGATGAGGAAAGTGAGACTTAGAGAGGGAAAGTAACTTCCCACAGCCTACCTTGTAACTGTATATAGGTGGGGTTAGGTGGGGTAGGCCTAGACTAGGTCTAGAATCTTGGCCCTTTGCCGCATTTCATACATATTTTCTCAGCTAGTGTGATAAAGAGTTAACTTGTGAGATACACACACACACACACACACGCACTCACATACACAGACACATACATGAGAATACAATCTGGTCTCAACCATAAGAGACAAGGATGGCTGAAATATTTTGGGCATTTGTTTTAATTTGCTCTTAGAGAAAAACTTGTGCTGCAGTTGTGATTGACTCTAAATTGACTTGTGAATGTTTTCTGTCCCTCCCTGGACAACAAATTATGAACTACTATAAAATAGATAACAAGAAAGAGGAATTAAAAATAGGGATTCGGCAAGTTCAAAAACAGATTTAAGGGCTTCCCTGGTGGTGCAGTGGTTGAGAGTCCGCCTGCAGATGCAGGGGACACGGGTTCGTGTCCCGGTCCAGGAAGATCCCACATGCCACGGAGCAGCTGGGCCCGTGAGCCATGGCCGCTGAGCCTGCGCGTCCGGAGCCTGTGCTCCGCAACAGGAGAGGCCACAACAGTGAGAGGCCCACGTACCGCAAAAAAACAAAACAAAACAAAACAAAAACGGATTTAAGGACCCCTGACCAGTCACGTTGCTTCTAGTAAAACTGTTGTATCGTGGGATTATTTTGATCTAAGGGGATCAGTCTGAGGTGGATTTGGGGTCCTTTGGTCCAGCGGGTGGGTTTCGGGCAGGCAGTGTGACGTGGGAGGAGTGCTGCTGGCTCGAATGCTGGCTCTTAGGCACCTCTGAGGTCTCAACTATGTCTGCAGCCAGCTAGTTCAGGGCATAGCGTGGAGGATTCATCTCTTTGGGATCTGTTTCCTTCTCCAAAAAAGGAGAGGCAGCTTTCTCATTCCAGAGTTTCCTGATTTAGACCTACTTCCCGTCACTTGATTTGCTGTTTGGTTAGAGAAATATTTTAATGACTATATTGCACATAATTTAAAAAATCAAGTTCCAGTTAAGATGTGTATGCTAAAAAGAAAAAAGGAGCTTCAGAATAAAACAGGACCTTCTCAAAACCATTCAGTAAGCCAGAGGCATTGATAAAGTAATACCTCAGAGAAAGGATTGTAGTAACAAAAGAAAGGGTAGGATATTTTTGTTTTTTTGTCACAGAAATTGTGTACCTTTAATAGAGGGAATAGTATGGCTAAAACAAATGAACTGTACCATAATGGAAGGAAAATTACATGACAGGGTATTGATATGCCAGGCATTTACTGTATCCTGATTTTATTTATACACACACACATATATAAATTTAAATTTATATTTTATATGTATGTATTTGTTAAAAAAAATGTGACCCATTAGTAGGTCATGAAATTTAGTGGGTTGTGGCCAGCATGACAAAAATAAAAGAATACATCACCCATAGTAAGTATTGTGTAACTTGTTATGCATGTGCATGGTGCACATGCACATTTATGGGTGTGCTAGGTCACAGTGTAAAATATGCATCTAAATGGGTCATGGTCATTAATGGAAGGGGTTCTCAGTACACATTAACATGCTTCTTTGAGTTGTACTTAGTTTTGATTGGTCTGAATTTAAAAGGTTTTTTTCCATTCTTTTCTCTAAATTAGATTGGTTTAAAAACAAAAATCGTTTGAGTTAGCTGATGCTCTTTTAGTTTATCCTGACAGGGTGCCTCAGGGCAAGGGGATTTTGGTGTGCTGGGAGCCATCTCATGGGCTTTGGGTTACAGTGCAACATAACTCCCTTTGATAGAAAACTTGCAAATCCTTTTTCTGATGTCCTGGCTGAGCTGCACAAATGGCCAGAACTTGAAGTTAACAAACCCAGGCCTGCAGATTCGATTCTTACCTTCTATCCTTGGCCACACACTGGACCCCTGAATCTCGCCAATCAACTCTATAGTATGTGCCATCTCCCAGTAGATGATCACGAGAGAGGAAGACCAGTCAACGCTTTGTCTCTTGAGGCTGGGTCACAAGCACTGCCTTTTTATTTTTTTTTATTTTAAATTTATTTTAGTTTTGGCTGCATTGGGTCTTCATTGCTGTGTGCGGGCTTTCTCTAGTTGCAGAGAGCGGGGGGGGGCTACTTTTTGTTGCCGTGCACGGGCTTCTCACTGCAGTGGCTTCTCTTGTTGTGGAGCACGGGCTCAGTAGTTGTGGCTCACGGGCTCTAGAGCACAGGCTCAATAGTTGTGGCGCATAGGCTTAGTTGCTCCACAGCATGTGGGATCTTCCCGGACCAGGGCTCGAACCCATGTCCCCTGCATTGGCAGGTGGATTCTTTTTTTTTTTTTTTTAATATTTATTTATTTATGGCTGCATCGGGTCTTAGTTGCTGCGTGCGGGCTTTCTCTAGTCGCGGTGCGCAGGCTTCTCATTGTGGTGGCTTCTCCCGTTGCAGAGAACGGGCTCTAGGCACGCGGGCTTAGTAGTTGTGGCTTGCGGGCTCTAGAGCACAAGCTTAGTAGTTGTGGCGCAGGGGCTTAGGTGTTCCACGGCATGTGGGATCTTCCCGGACCGGGGCGTGAACCCGCGTCCCCTGCATCGGCAGGTGGACTCCCAACCACTGCGCCACCAGGGAAGCCCTGGCAGGTGGATTTTTAACCACTGTGCCACCTGGGAAGCCCCAAGCACTGCCTTTTAGTATAAGGACAGTACACTGGCAGGGGATACAGGCTTCAGTGGACGAATAGCAAATGGGCTTATTCCTCCCCTCCTGTGGCACGGTCCATCGTCCCTATATTGCTTTGTTGTTGCTCATGCTGGCCTTGGAGCCAACACAGGTGTCAGCATTTTTAGCATTTATTCACTGTATTGCTCTTTTTACATGCCGATTTTGGGAAACTGTGGGCTTCTTGAGGGAACGGATTGTGTCGTATCTTTTTATCTGTATTGCGTAGCAAAGTACGTTGCGTGTGTGCAGGTGGTTAATAACTTCCATATGAACGAATGTATGATTCAGGTGAATTTGGGTGTTTGACTTTTTTGTTAATTTAAAAAATTTAAGCTTAAGGCTCAGGAAGGTGGATCTTTAAAAATTTTTTTTTAGGATTTTACTTGTGTACAGCATTATGCCCAAATTGTGTTATTACGTTAATAATGGAATTGCTAAAATGTGCTTTGCTGTCTAAGACTAAATACACAGTAGCTATGATATTTTATTTCCTTTTAAAAGCTAATTAAAAATTTAATGATTTTATAGACGTGTGTATGTATATGCATGTATACATACAAACATTAATATTTATACATCCCCCCCCCCGCACACACTGGCATGGAGACCTTTATGGACATAATTTACCTGAAATACACATTTCTTCACATTCATATGTTAAGAATTCTACTCAAAGATATTTCAGTGACATAACATCAGAATTCATGGGTAACAAAATACAAGGATGCATTCCATGGTATCATATGGGGGGGTTAGGGTATAAAAATATCATTAATAAAATAGTGGTTAATGTATTTAAGAACAAAATATAAAACCTGGAAGTCTACTGACATAGAAAGTTTAGGGTATAGGATTAGATGTGCCCTTGGATATAGAAGAAATGATGGGAGTGGGGAATGATTCCTTGCATGAGATTCTGGGGACTAAGAAATCCCCGGAAGAGCAGTCCACTCTGATCATTGTAAAGGTCAGAACACTGGCTAGGCTTAATTGGGAAATATTCAACAGAAGGTCAGAAATTTGAGGGAGAAGCAGGGAATCACAGATGTTACTCATATATATGTAAGTGCACTGAAAAGACATTGCCTAGTGTGTTTCATAGAGACTTCGGGCCACCTCTTGACCTATTATTTTGGATAAGCTACTGTCACGTCATGGTCTGTCCTCTTGCACAGGTAGCTACTAAACTATACTGGTCTCCTTTCCATAATCTGTTGGCAACTGTCCCTAGAGAAGGGTTTCTCAACCTCACTACTATTGACAACTTGGACCAGATAATTGTGTTGTATGTTCTGTGCATTGTAGGATGTCTAGCAGCATCCTTGACATGTACCCACTAGATGCCAGTAGCATTCCCATAGTTGACAACCAAAAACATCTCCAGACATTACTATGTCCCTTGGGAAAATTGTACCCAGTTGAGAACCACTGCTGTAGATTACGGTAGGTCAGCATGTTTGGGAGTTGTCTCTTGTAGCTCATCCTGGTCAGGCCTGGGCCCATCCTCTCCAGCAGAGCAGGGGAATGTGCTTTTGGAACGCTCTTTCTAGCCTTCTGTAAATGGCCACATGAGATCATCTTTAGGGTATACTGTGGACTTTCAGAAGTCAGCTGTTTGAAGGGATAAAAGGCACTGAGGAGTGCATTTATAGGCTATTAACGTTACCCAGTTAATATGAAAAGTGATGAGTCAGGATGTATTTTCACTTATTTGTAGGTACCTGGAAATTATACTATTAGGACCTGCTTGTAATCAAATACTAAGCTCTTTGAGGGCAGAAATTTGTCTTCGATCACTGATACATGCCAAGTGTTTAGAGTAGGTGATCAAATAGCTCCTGAAAGTTGAATGAAAACATTAATGACTGGCTTTTTTGAATGGATCCAAAAATACCTGTCTTCCTTGTAAACACCTAAAATGAACATGAGGCTAGAAAAGCTCCAAAGAATGGAAACTATTAATCAAGAAGATACAAGCTTATTCCATGAGTAAAAATATTTGTACTTTTCAGATTGGAAAGAGGAAACCTGAGAATAAGATTCCAATTGTATTGCAAGTATTGATTGATGGGATTATCACAAACCTGTCTGAACACTAAAGTAGTAGCAGCCTTCAACTTTACTAATAGTTGGCTTCTAAAATGTTGACTGTAAGGTAGCACTTAGAACATACTTTGCTATAGCAAAGGGTTATAAATGGCAGTTAGATTCCCGTGTCCACGTCTGAATGCCTGTCACTAATCCCCTGCGTTTTATGACAGAACTCAGAGCGTCAGCCAGGAGGCCAGGGACGTCGTCCCCTGGGGCGAGGGGCTTTTTGTGTGTTGAGAGGGGATTAGCGTGGAAGACAGGATGAGGCAGATGCTCTCGGGTCCCAGTTCCCTTAAACTACATGGCATGTATATAACTATAGTAAAGCCATTGCCATACTGGGGTGACAAATTACCACTGGAGTTCAGCTTTATATGTGGTCATTTGTGAATAGCTGGCTACATATACTTAGGGATTCAACTTCTGTTAAACTAAATACCATTTTTTTTTTTTTTGGTTGCACCACGCGGCTTGCAGGATCTTAGTTCCCCGACCAGGGACTAAACCCGGGCCACGGCAGTGAAAGCCCGGAATCCTAAACATCAGGCCACCAAGGAACTCCCATTGTTAATATAAACATGTAAGTTGTTACTTATAAATTTAGTACAAGCTGTAAATGTAAATTTAGAAAAAAGGAGGAACCAAGGGGCTTTATGTTGTATACAGAGAGTCTGGGGTTCACCGTCCCTACCAGACGCTATAGAAGGTGACTGTGCTCTCAACCTATTCTTTCCTGCCACCCTCAGAGGTACAGAGAGGTGAGCCACAGTGGAGTGGTAACAGCCCCGAAAGTAGAAATTAGCCTGCCTGGGTTCAAAGACTGAGTCTACCTTTGCTAGCTAGCTGTTTCCTTATCTGTAAAATAAAGAATTCAAAGAGTTCCTGTGAGAATTAAGTGAAATAATACACCTGAGCTCCTAACACAATGCCTGGTAGATGGCACGTACTCCATAAATGTTAGTTATTACTCTTGTTACGAGTTTGAGTCAGTCTGACATTTTTGTATTTTGGAAAGATAGAGAATAACTGCCTACCTTTTGGCATCAGTGTCTACCAAACACTAAATATCTTTGGACCCTGACATGGATTTTTATATTATTCAAGAAATTACTACTGCAACACAATGTGGTAATAAAACTGAACTTTACTGAGAAGCTTCAAGCATCATGACCTGAGGAAGTATTTTTCAGTTCAGTTTATCAAAATACTTCAACTTTCCGGCTGGATCTGGGATTATCTGTTAAAGAAAAAAAGCAAATTATTCATTTTAAAAGCCAAAGTATATCAACAGTAGTCTGACATTAGTTGCTTATCTCTTGACTAAAGATAAAGATTATTTTGTGTACCAAATTATATCATATACATTTAGGAAAAACTGGATTTGTCCTGCTAATCTCAGCTATCCCAGAAGGCAGATGATTTGCTAGTAAATTAACATCTGTACTCAAGCACCCTCAGTTACTTACAGCTCTTCTCTTTGCCACCAGGCTTTCATGTCATCTTCAGGTATGGTGTAAAATCAAACATGTTAAGAGAGCATGGCTACAGATGTTAACGTATTTTTAAAATTATCTGCTGATGAAGTGATGGTATGCTACAACCTGAAAAGGGGGCAGTGGGTTCAAATGGATTGCTTGGAGGTCCAGAACTGTAACCTTTTAATCTCAAACCGCAAAGTAAAAGAAGTACTCTGAAAACAACGTGAGTACCTATTTAGTGAATGGACAAATACTCTGAAAGAAAAAGTGTTCCCTCCTAGAGCGTTACAGCCTTAGAAACCTCCTAGGTTTCTAATTTCTCACATTAACTGTTACTTGCCAGTTACAGGTAAAGTACATGTATCCCTATATAAAAAAATAACCTTGTACTTTATTGTAATCAGCTTATGATAGTTCTATATGCATTTTCTTCAGCATAAAATACATGTTACCTAATTACAGGCACCACTCCAGGAGTATTTTGTCTTTGCCAATATATAATCTCTCTGCATTCCAATTCAATTCAAGAGTACTTATGGCATAACCACTGGGTGCCAACAGTGTGCTGTACAGTGGGGGATCCAGTGGTAACCACCAAAGTCCCCGCCTTGGAGGCTCGTACAAGCACGTGGGGAAGATGTACGTGTACATAACTGCTTTTGATGTAACACACAAAACTAGGACACAGGCTCTGTGACTCAACAGAGGCTGAGATGGCATCAGGGAAGGCCTCAGAGTGGAAGTAGCATTTAAGTTGGTCTTGAAAGAAGAATGTGGGGAATTTAGGGAAGGGGAGAGAGGTACTCCAGGCTACAGAAAGAAAGACCTGAGCAAAGGCACAAAAGCGTGACAGAGTAGGGCTTAGTTTGGGGAAAGACGAGTCACGTGATTTGGTGGGAGCATAGCATGTGTGCATGTTTATGTGCGTGTGTGAATCATGGGATGATGACCAGGGAGAGGCAGTGGAAAGAGAGAATGCAGAAGCTTGAAGGCTGTGCCCGAGCATGAGGACTTGGTACTGCAGAGCCACTAAGAGGTTCCGGTCTGCAGAATGACATGCATTGAAGAGGAGAGAAACTGAGGTCGGGGAGACAAATCAGGAGGCCTGTGCAATGGAGATGAAAAATTCATCTATCTTCAAAGAAACGCCACCACCAAACCTTTTCTGATCCTACATCCCCCTCTCCAGCTGTTTTCTTTCCTTCTTCCCTTCAGAGCTGTAGTTCTTGAACTAGTTCATACTTCATCTCCTTTTCCTCATCCTACCCTTGCCCTATCCTCAAACCACCTGCTGCCCTCCCTGTGGTCATGAGGGACTCCGCATCGCTCAGTCAACTCACGGGGCTCCAACCCTTCGTGCACTGGGACACTGGCGTCCTCTCCCATTCCCACAGCTCAGCGTTCTGCCCGCGCCAACCCTTTCTGCTCCCCCGCCACGCTGAGCCGCTTCTGGCCTCAGGGCCTCTGCCCCTGCGGCTCTTTCTGCATGGCTCCATGCACGACTGGCTCCCTTTCTTCACTCACGTTTCACCTCAAATATCATCTGAGAAGTCTTTCCTGACCACTTTATCCCCATCCCAGGCACTGTCTCACCAACTCCCATCAACCTGTTTCTAAAAGCATTGGCCACAACTGAAATTAGAACGTAACTCTAAGGGCTGGGACATTGGCTATGGTGTTCACTAGTAAGTATCATCTGGCTATCATCCAAGTTCGAATAGTTGCCATACAGCAGGTGCTCAAGGAATGTCTGTTGAATGAATGCCCATAAAAACAGAGTAGAATGGTGGCTGCCAGGGGCTGGGGCTGGGGGAAATGGGGAGACGCTGGTCAAAGGGTATAAGCCTTCAGTTTTAGGATGAATAAGTTCTGGGGAGCTGATGCACAGCACGGTTGACTATAGTTAATACTGTTGGTATACCTGAAATTTGCTAGAAGAGTAGATCTTAAGCCTTCTCATCCCACACAAAAAAGGCTAACTGTGAGATGATGGATTTTTTAATTAATCTGATTGTTTTCAACTATAATCTCTTCAGTTATTTTCTCACACCCTTTCATTTGTTCTTCTTCTTCTGGGACCCCTATAATTCAAATGTTGGTGTGTTTGATATTGTCCCAGAGGTCTCTGAGGCTGTCCTCAATTCTTTTCATTCTTTCTTCTTTCTTCTGCTCTGCAGTAGTTATTTCTACTATTTTATCTTCCAGGTCACTTATCCGTTCTCCTGCCTCAGTTATTCTGCTATTGATCCCTTCTAGAGAATTTTAAATTTCATGTATTGTGTTATTATCATTGTTTGTTTGCTCTTTAGTTCTTCTAGGTCCTTGTTAAATGTTTCTTGTATTTTCTCCATTCCAAGATTTTGGATCATCTTTACTATCATTATTCTGAATGCTTTTTCAGGTAGGCTGCCTATTTCCTCTTCATTTGTTTGGTCTGGTGGGTTTTTACCTTGCTCCTTCATCTGCTGTGTGTTTCTGTGTCTTCTCATTTTGCTTAACTTACTCTGTTTGGGGTCTCCTTTTCACAAGGCTGCAGGTTCGTAGTTGCCGTTGTTTTTGGTGTCTGCCCCCAGTAAGCCAGATTTTCTTAAAAGCTTTTAATATACACTGAAGGTTTTGCTTGTGACTGTATTCTTTGCCCTGAATTGATTCTACCACGTCTCCACTGTTCCCCCGCTCCTTTTTTAATGGTATCTTTCTCTGTATACTTGGCTTTAAAATTCACAGCGTCAGGTCCCATATTCTGCTTTCCCAGTTTCAGCTACTCTCCGTACAGTCCAAAGAATGTCTGTAGTCTTATGAGTTCTGCCTAGCAATGTTTACTTCATTTACAAAATCAAGGGAGTTCTTTTACAAGGAAAGATTATCCTAGGGTTGGCTTTTTTGTTGTTTTTTTTTGCCCCAGCCATCCTCTTAACAGAAAAATCAATTTGACTTACTGTTTCACTACCAGGTTTCCATCCTGCAGGGCAGACTGAAAGAAACAAAAATTGGCAAAAGACAGTTTAAAAACAGAGTTCAGTTCTCTTTAGCAGCTGTTGTGTTTTCTTTTTCCAAATGAAACTGAAAATAGAGCCTATATTAATGAGAACATTGCTACAGGACAGTTGACTTCTGTTAGCTTACTGGCTTGCAGCAAGAAATTTTAGTCATGGAGCTTATCAGCAGGCAGCTAATCTATTTTCACTTTTGTCAATCATGTTTAGTTACATTTACAATAGAAGAAACCAAATTGAGTGTTCCTCTAATACAGTTGGAAAGTTTGGGAATCTGGTAAACTGAAAGGTCTGGGTACAGCAAAAATTCCTTGAATGTACATTCCCTTAAGCTTATCTGCTATGTCCTGCAGTATTTTGTACTGATGCCATGGTTCACTGTTTGTCAAAAGAGACTTTAACATTATTTGGAAGGTAGGATTTCCCCTTGATTTAGAGTGCACCCTGACTCAGGCACTGAGTTACACGTTTGAAAGGAATATATAACGTGTTCTATTTTAAGAAGATCTGACCTTTTCCATTTGGCTACTACAAAAACTTGAAGTGAAAGGATGAAATGACAGATTACCAGTGTGATACTGAATAACATTAAGGATTTCTGAATTACTTTGAGGAAAAAAAGCTAAATCAAATAATGTAAACATGCAAATAAAACCTACGTTACTAGATACTGCCAGATTAGCTGGTGCATTTTAAGTTTATAGAAACATAATTTGAAAAATTACAGTAGCAGAAACTTCTCTGAGCTTGACCAAAAGGACTGTGAAAATAATATTTTGTCCATCCTATTCAGTAAGTAGAATATATTAGTGATATTTTGTTAAAAGCACTTTAAATTATAATTTGATCTGCTTAAAAGACCTAATAATCTGAAAACAATCAGAAGACTTTGGAACCATGAAAATTACTTGTAAGATAAGAAACCAAACTAATTATGCTAGTATCTCTCAAACTAAAAAATCAAGAGGCTATGATGGTTAGAAGGGAAGGGCACCTTCTCCATGTTTGTCGGTGTACTGGAATGCTTGAACCAAACGCAGTGTCTCATCCACAGATCTACCCACAGGAAGGTCATTCAGAGTAATCTGTCTTAGGATTCCTTTGTCATCAATAATGAAGAGACCTCTAAAACATAAGAATGGTAAAGGTGAGGACATTTGTTCTCAGTCAAGAAAAATGTTAGTTAACATGAATCCCTGTACCGCTCACACAGAAGAATGTTATACAGAACCAAAAACTCACTACTTACCTACTTGACTGGTATGCACATGCACACACCCCCATGCCCACACTTATCTACTGTATATTTTGGGATTATCACTGTTAAACGGTAGCTTTAATAATTTGTTTTTCTCTATGAAATGTACTGTAGTATGATCAGTTGAATCTTGACGTGTACTGGGTTTGGGATTGTACTGTAAATGAAATGATTAAACTACCTAGCAAAGCCTTCCTTTGGGTGAAGGAGTGATCCATGTTTCTTATCACTGGCTATTTAGAATGTCTTTGTATTTCCTTTTCCAGTGGTGGAAAAAGACAAAGTCACCAATATGAAGTTGCCTTTCCTTCTGAATCTTTCTATATGTGATTCACTACTAAGGCCTGGGGAATAATGAGGTCGTTCGACCTAAAAGACCTGCTATTGAGATCGGGGTGGCACTGTAAGAGTTAAAAGTATACTAGAGATAAAAATTGTCAAAGGATTTTACTATCTATTTATTTCAGTCAGTATGGATTTCAACCCAATACTTAACTTTGGATTAGAAAAGGATCTCGGGTACTAGGGCTAATTGCTTGTGTACAAGTAATGTACAAAATAATGATGAGATACATATATTTAGGAGAAATACATGGCATTACATATCTATTACATGAAATCTTATTCCATAATCATGTTACACATTACTGAAGTGTTCCTCCTCATTCTACAACACCTTTTTTGAATGTGCAACTCAACGTCTGAACTAACTAGGGCTCAATCTCCTTAGACCAGATCAACGTGGCCAAACTCAGGCAAAATTGTTAATTACTACTCACATGGGTATCCTTTCATGTACTACTATTACAGTTGAAAATTCTCATCAAAGGTGACCAAGTCTGTTCTGAAGTAAGTGATCCTGATTGGAAATTTTGACCTTGCCTCTGTAAGGCACATCATACCAACACACGCCACACAAAAACAAATCTGCCTTTTCTTTGGTAGCAAATTGTAGCTTCTGTTTTCTGTTCTGATTGTGTGAACTGCTTCTTTGGTAGACTATGAGACTAAGGCATTTGCCATACTTGGTGTAATATGTATATATGTCTCTTCCACAGAGCAGAGACAGGTCATTCTTGCAAAAAGTATGAAATTAAAATGGCAACAGACATCTCAATAACAGCCCCAGAAGCTAAAGGTATCAGGGCAATGCTTTCAAAGGTCCACAGAAAAATGCCTTTCAATCTAGAATTCTACACCCAGCCACATTATTAATCAAGCATGAGAGCAGTATAAAAACATTTTCAGACATAGAAGGCCCTCAAGCATTTTACCTTCCAATGACCTTGTATTAGGAAGCTATGAGGATGTGCTTCACCATAATGAAGGATTACATAAAGAAGGCAGGCAGGCATGGGAGCCAGAAAATTGGGTATCTAATAGAGAAGAGGTGAAGGAATGTCCCAGGATGCTGGTGCATAAAGTGCTAGGACAATAGCTGTGTAGCAGGCCTAGCGAGCCATCAGTCCGACTGGAAGCAGGAGGATGGAGGAAAAAAACTTGACAGAGGAAAAATGCAGTACTTAGAGGGGTTACAATCCAGGTGTGGAATTTAGGAATAATTAGTGATGGATATATAGAAAACTAAGGGAATGAAAGAAATGAAGTAGTTTATTAGCTACAAGAAAATAAAAAAATTTGCCAGAGGGGAAGGTAGTCTTCAGCACACTACACTTAAAAGCTTAGCAGTGAACAGTATTTATATAAACACTGAATATTGACTTAACCCAAAATTGTGACACATTATATTGGGAAAATTAATTTGGGGATGATGTAAGAAAGATAAAGTCCTATTTACCATGAAAAATAATACCAAAATTGATATACCCAGGAGATGTATTATATAAGATACTATTTAGAAATATGGAGTCAAATAATGCAAGCAGTAGCTAAAGGGCTGAAAGTAGCTTCCCTCCATGAAGCAGGGCTAAGAGTAAGGAGAGGACCGTTTAAAAAAATGTGACTTTTAAAAACTGCATATATTACTTTGATGAAAATAAAAAATTAAAAAAACAAACTATTGGTTCAAGTCACATAAAATAGCTAATATTAGATAATTTTGCTTGGTTAATGTTCAAATAATTCTAAATTTTAAAAGTGCCTCAATCTTTTTAGTGGCATATTTACTCTTTGGGAGTTAACTTAGTAATAAACTCTAGGCAGAAACCATTACAGACTTGGCAAGTACCCCCCCCCCAAAAAAAAGAGAAAGGAACTTGGTATTGACACATGATACAATATAGATGAACCTTTTTTGAAAACATTAAGCTAAGTGAAAGAGGCTAGTCATAAAAGAGCAGATACTGTAGGATTCCATTTATATGAAATGTCCAGAATAGGCAACTTGAAAGACATAAAGTAGATTAGTGGTTGTGTAGGGTTAGGGGAGGGGGACCAGGTGAAACGGGGAGTGACTGCTAATGGGGATGGGATTTCTTTTTGGAGCAGTGAAAATGTTCTAAAATTGATTGTGGTGATGGTTGCACAACTCTGTGAATATGCTAAAAACCACTGAATTGTATGCTTTAAATGGGTGAGTTGTATGGTATGTGAATTATATCTCAATAAAGCTGTTATATGAAACCCACAGGATTATAAAATGCTGACACCACATAAAACATTAAAAAAGCTTAGCACTGCAAAGCAAATCAACAATATATAAGAAAATTAAAACTGTTTCAAGCTGAAGTTGCCCTTTTTTTCAAAGAATTCTATCAGTATTTATTAACTCAAGTAACTCAATGAGGGTTGTTGGGTAAAATATTTCCTTAATTTTTCCTACTCCAAAGACACAGGTTTGCTAAATACTATGATACTTGTATTTAGAAAAACCATTACTAGAGTCAGTTTGGAAAAGAGGAGAAAGAAATGGACAAACCATTTGGGGACCTGGGTTCACGTCTGGGCTCTGCAATTAACTATAGTAACTTTGGCTAAGTCCATGGAACTCTGAATCTGTTTTTTATGTAAAATGACAGCGTTGGTCAAAGACCTCTAAATAATCTTCTGGCTCTAACAGTCTGACACTCACATAGCTTAAGTTGGGCACTTACCAATTATTTTTAACGGTATCTACAACATTTTTGCAAACAGAGCAAATATTTCTTGATCAAACCTTGTATCTTCTAACTCCATTTCAAGCAGGATTACAAATATATTCATATTTGTCATAATGTAAAACCACTGAAAGGTACCTAAGAGTGTGGCCCGAGTCTTCCAGATATACGCCATAGTCCTTTGAGATCTGATGGTTCAAATCTGAAAGAAGTGGAATGCTAATCGGCCCAAGTCCTCCTTGTCTTCGAGGGGTATTAATCCTGTAACAGAAAATTTACCTTTCAGGGTTAAGTAAATGGCATATATTAAAACAGCACTCTTTCTTTGCAAATGCACACAAACACACAACACACACATTCTCTAACAAAGACAGGCTAATATACATTCTATTCTTCTTGCCTCTCCCTCCCCTTAACAATATATTCATATCCTTTAAACACTAAATATGGAGATATACATCACATTTTTAATGTACAGACATAATATATGTTACTAATCTCTACTGACAGTCATTTAAACTGATTCCATTTTTTTTTGCTTTTATAAACACTGCTGGAAAATCCTGATAATTCTCAACTTTGTACACTTGTCTGATTAATTCCTAGAAGTGGAATTATGGATCAAAGGATATGCACTGTCATAAGCATAACCTTAGAATTGTGACTGCAAGACAAAGCCTTGTGAGATGAGCAGGATACAACTGGATGGCATTTTAATATTCTGAGAGACAAGAAGTGCAAAGTCCACTTGAAGCAGCAAGGAAGTTAGCTGTAATCTCAGACTCATCAGTCTTCAGATTTAACTATTCTGCAACTTGAAACTGGGGGATGTGGGTTGGGGCCCTCATGGTAGGATGCTGACATAGCCGTTAGGAAACAGGGAACTGTTGTTCCAGATGTTCGCAGCCCCAGTTCTGTCATCCAAGTAGAAATCTCTGGTTGATATGAAACCTATCCAGCTGAGAATGTATCCCCAAAATTCCTTGAGAAAGCAATCCCAAATTATTGGGGATGACATAACTTTCTCCTTAGTGGATTTGTGTTTTAATCCTGCAAAGATTTAGAATTACTATAGAAATGATGAAGCAAATTAAACCCATAGTTTTAATATTTTTATATTAAGAAATAATCAGTATATATTTGTATACTAAATTATAATGTTTAAGAGATTTGGCATGTTCAAATAACAGATTCACTTTATGATTCCAATTCAAAATGTGTAATCTGAAATTTTAGTTTATAACTAGTAAAGAAACATTTTAGAAGGACTTAAGACACACCTATTTATTTATTAGATTTGCAAGAATTACTTAAGTTCTTGGGAAAGTTTGTCTGAAAATTGAGATGCTTAAATATATTAAATATATAACTGCATCTTAAAATACTTAAGAGAATCAATTTCTTAAGGAAATGTAAATTAAATTTAAGTTGTAGCTCCTGAACCAATTAAAATTTTACTTACATATACACACATACATATATGTGTGTATGTATAATTTACAGTTATAAGTTATATACATTTACAGTTATATATACAAATATATTCATGTATATGTATATATATTTATATACATAATTGTAAATGGAGAAAAACCTGTTTTGACTTTGTGCCTTTAATGAATTGAATGTTAAATTTTAAAAGCAAAATAATTCTGAACAATATTGTGCAAAACTTTTGTGAACAAAATTATGGATGCTATTAAAAACTCACATTAGTGAGTAAGTCAGAAAGAGAAGGACAAATACCGTATGCTAACACATATATATGGAATTTAAGGAAAAAAAATGTTATGAAGAACCTAGGGGTAAAACAGGAATAAAGACAGAGACCTACTGGAGAATAGACTTGAGGATATGGGGAGGGGGAAGGGTGAGGTGTGTTAGGGCGAGAGAGAGACATGGACATATATAAAAAAAAAAACAAAAAAACAAAACCTCACATTAGGGACTTCCCTGGTAGCAGAGTGGCTAAGAATCCGCCTGCCAATGCAGGGGACATGGGTTCGAGCCCTGGTCCGGGAAGATCCTACATGCCACAGAGCAACTAAGCCCGTGCTCCACAACAACTGAACCTGAGCTCTAGAGCCCATGAGCCACAGCTACTGAGCCTGCATGCTGAAGTCCGCGAGCCTACAGCCCGTGCTCCGCAGCAAGAGGTGCCACCGCAGTGAGAAGCCTGCGTACCACAACGAAGAGTAGCCCCCGCTTGCCGCAACCAGAGAAAGCCCGTGCTCAGCAACGAAGACCAACACAGCCAAATATAAATAAATAAATAAATAAATTTAGAAACCAAAACAAAACTCACATCAACATGAACATTTCAATGTTTGAAACATGTTGCCTAACTGCTCTCCAGAAATGCTGAATCAACTGTGTTTGTGTAAGTACCATTTCTTCACACCTTTATCAACATTGGATGAAATTCTTAAATATTTGAACTCTTGGCCAGACAGAGGAAAAAAATGGCATCTCTTGTCATTTTATTGTAAATTCTCTGCAATTAATTAGGCAGAGCATCTTTTCATGTTTAATGAATTTAAAAAAATTATTTAAAGCATTAATTAAAAAAATCATTGCTTCTTAAAAAGTAATTATAAAAGCTATTTTGAGTTTGACTTAATACTAGACAACTGTGTAACAGAGAGATGTGGTATTTTGGATTTTATTTCTCCAGATTTAGGTTACCCAATTTATGATAATAAAGTAATCATACAATTCAGTGGTTTTTGCTATGGATATTACATCTTTTGAATTTAACTTTTTTTCCCCCAAATTTGAAATGTCCTATAAAATCCTTAAGCATTTTTACTGTACCTTCATTGAACTAGCAGCTCTCAGATAAATTTATTCCTCAACTGTCTGATAAATAACTATATTCCTGTCATACAAGTACCATGCACTAACTGATTGTGCCACTGGAGCTCCTCTATATTCCTGTCATATTAACAGTTGTCTGCCCATAATTTAAGAGTATGTCCATTTTTTTCCCTA
>NW_006790779.1:358014-362963 GCF_000442215.2 Lipotes vexillifer | reverse complement strand
CAAATATTAAGTTTAAGATACTGACCAGGCCAAATGGGTAAACTGTGAATCAACAGAGCATGCTACCACTTCAGTGTCTATCGATCTGAATTCCTCAATTCTGTCACCAAAGGCGATGATTTCAGTTGGACACACAAAAGTGCTGAAAGTTAAAAAAAAAATTATTCTCAAAATACACATATACTTAGTTTCAAATGATTTTGTTTTTATAAACACCTTTAGTATATAAAAACACATATTAAGAACAATTTTATATATGAAGCTTCTCAAGATAGGAGTAGTCTAAAAAAATGGTTATTTGATCAAATCTTATTTAAAAAGTATAGAGTTCCCAATTACATCTTGATAAACTTTACTTTTATAACTTAATGGATCAGTGGTCAACCAATGTTCTCTTCTCCCTTATGGCAGCATCCCCCATTTTATTAGCTTTTATTCAATAATACTTTATATAGTGCTTTATAGCTTTCAAAGGATCAATACAAATTTTACATTGTTTCACTATTTTAACCTTCCTATGCCAACCCTATGAGCTAGATGCATCTATCTCTATTTTGGAGATGAGGAAATACTCTCCCACCCCCCTCCCTTTCTTGATAAGGTCCTCTTTTACTTAGTACCTTGTCTCCCAGTCCTGTTGTCAGAAGGGGACATTTAGAGAATATTACCTTAGGGTAGTATTTTTCAAGCAGTGATAGGGACTCCTTAAGCCAATTTATTGAGTTCCAACCAACATTTTAAAAAAGTGAAATAGAAAGTATGATCACACATATATCACACACAGTAAGGGTAAGTTATAAAGCATATATATGTATATATAAGTGCATATATATGTGTGTATTTAGGAGTGATATTAAAAATATTTAACCACGTTAACTCAAGGTTGGCTTTAGCTCTCCCTGGAGGTTTCTGAAAGGGACTAGGTGGGAGGGGCAACTTGGGGAGGGCGTTGGTATGGAAGTTGTTCAGTATTTTAAGGAGCATGACTATACCGGTGCATACAGACTAAATATTACCTTGTATGTATAAGTGTATTGGGCGGCAATGAAAAATGTATTTCCTACTATGTGTCATCGTCAAGAAAGCTTGAAAAACAGACTTACAGGACAACAAGTTCCTACCACAGCCCAATACAGGCTTTTCAAATGTTTCAGTTGTTCGAGTGGAGGACTGCCGTATGCAAGCAGACAATTCTAATCCAGATTATGTCCCTGGAAACCTGGCCTATGACATGTATTTTTAATATTTTCCAAAAGGTAGGAATGATCGGCCCCTGCCCTCCTTCCTATTATTCCAAGAAATGCTACCTAGAGACGCACTGGCCCAACTTAAAGTTTAGGCAGAAAACTGAAATTCTGCAGAATCTTGGCAGAATCCTGACTTTCTTCCTTGCAGACTGTGGCAAATGTCCCAGGATTCTTCCTTCTCTAACCAGGCCCAGTCTGGCAGGCATTACAGAGAAACAACAGAAAGAAGCTCTCTGAGCTCCCTGCCCCAGAAGACCACTGCTAACATCATGCTCTAATTAGATATATCTTATTCATTATGGAGTTTTAAATAACACTGGAGAAACAGCATATTTGTCTATGTTACACTAATTTCAAAATTCAGGTTTAGCATCAAAATATATTTAATATATGTGTTGCTTTTCAGTTTTACAGCATGAATTTAGAAGGCCTATCATTTTATATATATTAAAATTTCTACTTCTGGTTTCTATTTGAAGTTAAGTTATATAATACATTTTAGCTAGTCAAGCCATAGTACAAGTTGATTAGAAAGAAGTAAGTTCTTACTAATTTAAAAGATTACATATTATGCAGATTCATGATTTGTTTTAGCCTCAATGTACAAAGTTTTACGAGAGTAGGATTTGGATTTAGAGTAGGGGTCAGCAAACTTCAGTTCACAGTCCAAATCTAGCCTATCTTATTTTTTGTAAATAAACTTCCAACGGAGCACAACACTCGTTCATTATTGTCTATGACTGTTTTGTGCTTCAAAGGCAAAACTGAGTAGTTGCAATGAAGATCACTTCGAGACTAAAATATTTACTATCTGGCCCTGTACAGAAAACTTTGCTGACCTCTGGCCTAGAGACAACCTAAAGATATGAGCTTAAGTATATCCTCCCTGCAAGTTTAAAATATATTTACTTAGTTCTAGATTACTCCTAATGTAAAAACGACCTTAATATACAGTGGCAAAGACAGAAGAATCTTCTATTTACTTTTGTAACAAAAAAATATATTCAAACAAAAAAGATAAAAGCTGGGGTAACTCTCTTTGGTATCTTTTCACTTGCATGGAATTTGAAAAACACTCAAAGTTAAATCCTCAATGTGACTAAAGTTCCAAGAGTATTTACTTTGAGTCAACTTACCATCTACAAAAGTGCTCACTGCCAGAGTTAAAGTAAGAGAACTACCCCCATAACCATAATTTATATTAATAGGTATTATTCCTTAAGCATATCCAGTATTTTCAGGAAAACGTTCAAATCACAGAAAAGCAACAGATGTAGCAAAGAATAAAAATAGTAAAACCATAGTTAAATGGCATGACCACAGAAAAAGGCTTATAAACATTCAAGTTAACACAGAAACAGATTTGTGGCATAAGTCTTGCTATTAAATGCTTTCTAAAATATTCTCAGTCCATTTTCTTGCCTTAGTAAGTATAGCTTAATGAATATAAATGTGGCTTTGCTCTAATGATTACATTTTGATAACACAATCATGTAGATATAAGTATGGGGTCAATGGTTTATGATTCTGAAATATATTCAAGACGTTACCTTCTTGAAAAAACTCATCTCAGTTTTCCCTTTAAGAACAAGTGCTAAATAAAATAATTTCTAACTATTTGATGTTGTTGAATAATGATTGATAATGAGGTTTTACTAGCTGCTATGTACACGTATTACTTACAAATCAAGTGGGTAGAAGAAAAAAACCAGGTATTTCCCACGATAATCAGTTAACTTCAGCTCCTTAAATTCTCCATTTATCACGGCTGTTCCTTCCCAATAAGGTGCTGGCTTGGAAACTAAGAAAGAAAAATATATGATGTTCTTTAACAATGAGAAGGTTGGTGGGATGACAGAAGGACATCTTTAGGAAATCACTAAAAATCAAGGCTTCAGAATCTTTGGACCTCTTTAGCAGTCTGGTGATGCTGACGGACTTCTCACAATAGTGTTACTGAATGCATAAAATATTTAGAATTGCAAAGGAAAACAATTACATTGAAATGCAATCATCAAAACTATCAAAAAACAAACTGGTGATATATTAATATTTGTGCCCTTTTATTAACACTTTAAAACTGCAAGATCTAGCAGTGATCTAATAACTACCCAAGATGGTGATGAGTGTAAATGATGTTTCAGGATACTTGCAACAACCATAATGTAGCATGAAAATATCTGTGACTCTACTGGAGACAAGTACAAGCAAGTACTGCTGAAGCTAAGGTGGTTTGTTGCTGATGTTCATAATGGAAAGAAATGCCGAATTTCAGTGGGAGGTTAGTGAAAATAAAGATTTTTTTCCCCATTCATGCTCACAGACCCCCTACATGCCATCCCTTCACTAAACCCTACTGGATACTTCACTATAGTCCCTCCAGGTTACTCAACTTCCTACTTTCAAATATTTAGATTTTTGGTTCTCTAATGGCAGTATTCCAGATGTACTAATTTAAATGCTTGTCCAATTTCTCACATACACATGGAGGACCTGCTGCTACATTCAAGGAAAAGGGAATCTGCAAATATATCAGGACAGAAGTGTAAAATCCCAGTGCACGGGATTATCTTCCAGGGCTTTGAAAGAGAGGACCCCCCCTTTTTTTTTTCGGTACGCAGGCCTCTCACTGTTGTGGCCTCTCCCGTTGCGGAGCACAGGCTCCGGACGCGCAGGCTCAGCGGCCATGGCTCACAGGCCCAGCCGCTCCGCGGCATGTGGGATCCTCCCGGACCGGGACACGAACCCAAATCCCCTGTATCGGTAGGCGGACTCTCAACCACTGCACCACTAGGGAAGCCCAGAGGAGACCCCTCTTGAACAGGTTTCAAGTGACCTAATGGAAATTGAATAGTTCATGCTGCTCTCTTGTAAAGGCATGCTGTAAGTGTAGCCAACACGCTTTGATAATAATGTACCTTGATCTTCTGTTAACACATTCAGATAGCACTTAAACTTTCAGAACCATTACATACATTAAAGTCAATACTTGCTTCCAAGTTTGACTAAGGTTCCTAGAAAGTAAGGCTTAATAGCCAGCACTTATTATATTTTGTATAATATCCAGCATTTTGGGTAACTCTGAAAATACAGACAAATTTAAGATTAATTTCTCTGTGAAGTTAATATGTAACACGTGGCTTCCGGGAAGATGGAGGAAGAGTAAGACGCGGAGATCACCTTCCTCCCCACAGATATACCAGAAATACATCTACATGTGGAACAATTCCTACAGAACACCTACTGAACGCTGGCAGAAGACCTCAGACCTCCCAAAAGGCAAGAAACCCCCCACGTACCTGGGTAGGGCAAAAGAAAAAGAAATAAACAGAGACAAAAGGATAGGGCCGGGACCTGCACCAGTGGGAGGGAGCTGTGAAGGAGGAAAGGTTTCCACACACTAGGAGCCCCTTCGCGGGTGGAGACTGCGGGTGGCGGAGGGGGAGCTTCGCAGCCGCGGACGAGAGCGCAGCCACAGGGGTGCGGAGGGCAAAGCGGGGAGATTCCCGCACAGAGGATCGGTGCCGACCGGCACTCACCAGCCCGAGAGGCTTGTCTGCTCACCCGCCGGGGCGGGCGGGGCTGGGAGCTGAGGCTCGGGCTTCGGTCAGAGCGCAGGGAGAGGACTGGGGCTGGCGGCATGAACAGAGCAAGCAGGGGGTTAGTGCACCACGGCTGGCCGGGAGGGAGTCTGGGGAAAAG
>NW_006790779.1:348502-357731 GCF_000442215.2 Lipotes vexillifer | reverse complement strand
GGCGACCTATACGCAGAGGCGGGGCCAAATCCAAAGCTGAACCCCGGGAGCTGTGAGAACAAAGAAGAGAAAGGGAAATCTCTCCCAGCAGCCTCAGGAGCAGCGGATTAAAGCTCCACAATCAACTTGATGTACCCTGCATCTCTGGAATACATGAATAGACAACAAATCATCCCAAATTGAGGAGGTAGACTTTGAGAGCAAGATTTATGCTGTATAGCTTTGCTTCAACCATTTGTCCTAGGGTTCTAACTGTCCGTTTTTTTGTGTTTTTTTTGTGTGTTATTTTAATTTTTTTATCTCCTTTCTTTCTTAATAATTATTTTTTATTTTAATAATTTTATTATGTTTTATCTTACTTTATCTTCTTTCTTTCTTTCTTTCCTTCCTTCCCTCCTTCCTTCCTCCCTCCCTCCCTCCCTCCCTTCTCCCTTTCTTTCTTTCTTTCCTTCCTTCCTCCTTCCCTCTCTCTCTCTCTCTCTCTCTCTCTTTCTTTCTTTCTTTCTCTTCCATCTCAACACCAGCACGCAGCTTCACTCAAAGACCAGCAAGCTACAGTGCTGGACACCCTATGCCAAACAACCAGCAAGAAAGGAACACAACCCCACCCATTAGCAGAGAGGCTGCCTAAAATCATAATAAGTCCACAGACACACCAAAACATACCACCAGATGTGGAACTGCTCACGAGAAAGACAAGATCCAGCCTCATCCACCAGAACACAGGCACTAGTCCCCTCCACCAGGAAGCCTACACAACCCACTGAACAAACCTTAGCCACTGGGGATAGACACCAAAAACAACGGGAACTACGAACCTGCAGCCTGCGAAAAGGAGACCCCAAACACAGTAAGATAAGCAAAATGAGAAGACAAAAAAACACACAGCAGATGAAGGAGCAAGATAAAAACCCACCAGACCTAACAAATGAAGACGAAATAGGCAGTCTACGTGAAAAAGAATTCAAAATAATGATAGTAAAGATGATCCAAAATCTTGGAAATAGAATGGACGAAATGCAAGAAACATTTAACAAGGAACTAGAAGAACTAAAGATGAAACAAAGAACGATGAACAACACAATAAAGGAAATGAAAAATACTCTAGATGGGATCAATAGCAGAATAACTGAGGCAGAAGAACGGATAAGTGCCCTGGAAGATAAAATAGTGGAAATAACTACTGCAGAGCAGAATAAAGAAAAAAGAATGAAAAGAACGGAGGACAGTCTCAGAGACCTCTGGGACAACATTAAATGCACCAACATTCGAATTATAGGGGTTCCAGAAGAAGAAGAGAAAAAGAAAGGGACTGAGAGGATATTTGAAGAGATTATAGTTGAAAACTTCCCTAATATGGGCAAGGAAATAGTTAATCAAGTCCAGGAAGGACAGAGAGTCCCATACAGGATAAATCCAAGGAGAAATATGCCAAGACACATATTAATCAAACTGTCAAAAATTAAATACAAAGAAAACATATTAAAAGCAGCAAGGGAAAAACAACAAATAACACACAAGGGAATCCCCATAAGGTTAACAGCTGATCTTTCAGCAGAAACTCTGCAAGCCAGAAGGGACTGGCAGGACATATTTAAAGTGATGAAGGAGAAAAACCTGCAACCAAGATTACTCTACCCAGCAAGGATCTCATTCAGATTTGATGGAGAAATGAAAACCTTTACAGACAAGCAAAAGCTGAGAGAGTTCACCACCAAACCAGCTTTACAACTGCTAAAGGAACTTCTCTAGGCAAGAAGCACAAGACAAGGAAGAGACCTACAATAACGAACCCAAAACAATTAAGTAAATGGGAATAGGAACATACATATCAATAATTACCTTAAATGTAAATGGACTAAGTGCTCGCACCAAAAGACACAGATTGGCTGAATGGATACAAAAGCAAGACCCATATATTTTCTGTGTACAAGAGACCCACTTCAGACCTAGAGACACATACAGATTGAAAGTAAGGGGATGGAAAAAGATATTTCATGCAAATGGAAACCAAAAGAAAGCTGGAGTAGCAATTCTCATATCAGACAAAACAGACTTTAAAACAAAGACTATTACAGGAGACAAAGAAGGACACTACATAATGATCAAGAGGTCGATCCAAGAAGAAGATATAACAATTGTAAATATTTATGCACCCAACATAGGAGCACCTCAATACATAAGGCAAATACTAACAGCCATAAAAGGGGAAATTGACAGTAACACATTCATAGTAGGGGACTTTAACACCCCACTTTCACCAATGGACACATCATCCAAAATGAAAATAAATAAGGAAACACAAGCTTTAAATGATCCATTAAACAAGATGGACTTAACTGATATTTATAGGACATTCCATCCAAAAACAACAGAATACACATTTTTCTCAAGTGCTCTTGGAACATTCTCCAGGACAGATCATATCTTGGGTCACAAGTCAAGCCTTGGTAAATTTAAGAAAATTGAAATTGTTTCAAGTATCTTTTCTGACCACAATGCTATGAGACTAGATATCAATTACAGGAAAAGATCTGTAAAAAATACAAACACATGGAGGCTAAACAATACACTACTTAATAACAAAGTGATCACTGAAGAAATCAAAGAGGAAATCAAAAAATACCTAGAAATAAATGACAGTGGAGACACGACGACCCAAAATCTATGGGATGCAGCAAAAGCAGTTCTAAGAGGGAAGTTTATAGCAATACAAGCCCACCTTAAGAAGCAGGAAACATCTCGAATAAACAACCTAACCTTGCACCTCAAGCAATTAGAGAAAGAAGAACAAAAAAACCCCAGAGTTAGCAGAAGGAAAGAAATCATAAAAATCAGATCAGAAATAAATGAAAAAGAAATGAAGGAAACAATAGCAAAGATCAATAAAACTAAAAGCTGGTTCTTTGAGAAGATAAACAAAATTGATAAACCATTAGCCAGACTCATCAAGAAAAAAAGGGAGAAGACTCAAATCAATAGAATCAGAAATGAAAAAGGAGAAGTAACAACTGACACTGCAGAAATACAAAAAATCATGAGGGATTACTACAAGCAACTCTATGCCAATAAAATGGACAATCTGGAAGAAATGGACAAATTCTTAGAAATGCACAAACTGCCAAGACTGAATCAGGAAGAAATAGAAAATATGAACAGACCAATCACAAACACTGAAATTGAAACTGTGATTAAAAATCTTCCAACAAACAAAAGCCCAGGACCAGATGGCTTCACAGGCGAATTCTATCAAACATTTAGAGAAGAGCTAACACCTATTCTTCTCAAACTCTTCCAAAATATAGCAGAGGGAGGAACACTCCCAAACTCATTCTACGAGGCCACCATCACCTTGATACCAAAACCAGACAAGGATGTCACAAAGAAAGAAAACTACAGGCCAATATCACTGATGAACATAGATGCAAAAATCCTCAACAAAATACTAGCAAACAGAATCCAACAGCACATTAAAAGGATCATACACCATGATCAAGTGGGGTTTATTCCAGGAATGCAAGGATTCTTCAATATACGCAAATCTATCAATGTGATTAACCATATTAACAAATTGAAGGAGAAAAACCATATGATCATCTCAATAGATGCAGAGAAAGCTTTTGACAAAATTCAACACCCATTTATGATAAAAACCCTGCAGAAAGTAGGTGTAGAGGGAACTTTCCTCAATATAATAAAGGCCGTATATGACAAGCCCACAGCCAACATCATCCTCAATGGCGAAAAACTGAAAGCATTTCCACTAAGGTCAGGAACAAGACAAGGTTGCCCACTCTCACCACTCTTATTCAACATAGTTTTGGAAGTTTTAGCCACAGCAATCAGAGAAGAAAAGGAAATAAAAGGAATCCAAATCGGAAAAGAAGAAGTAAAGCTGTCACTGTTTGCAGATGACATGATACTATACATAGAGAATCCTAAAGATGCTACCAGAAAACTACTAGAGCTAATCAATGAATTTGGTAAAGTAGCAGGATACAAAATTAATGCACAGAAATCTCTGGCATTCCTATATACTAACGATGAAAAATCTGAAAGTGAAATCAAGAAAACACTCCCATTTACCATTGCAACAAAAAGAATAAAATATCTAGGAATAAACCTACCTAAGGAGACAAAAGACCTGTATGCAGAAAAATGGAAACACAAAAGACCCCAAATAGCCAAAGCAATCTTGAAAATGAAAAATGGAGCTGGAGGAATCAGGCTCCCTGACTTCAGACTATACTACAAAGCTACAGTAATCAAGGCAGTATGGTACTGGCACAAAAATAGAAAGATAGATTAATGGAACAGGATAGAAAGCCCAGACATAAACCCATGCACATATGGTCACCTTATCTTTGTTAAAGGAGGCAGGAATGTACAGTGGAGAAAGGACAGCCTCTTCAATAAGTGGTGCTGGGAAAACTGGACAGGTACATGTAAAAGTATGAGATTAGATCACTCCCTAACACCATACACAATAATAAGCTCAAAATGGATTAAAGACTTAAATGTAAGGCCGGAAACTATGAAACTGTTAGAGGAAAACATAGGCAGAACACTCTATGACATAAATCACAGCAAGATCCTTTTTGACCCACCTCCTAGAGAAATGGAAATAAAAACAAAAATAAACAAATGGGACCTAATGAAACTTCAAAGCTTTTGCACAGCAAAGGAAACCATAAACAAGACGAAAAGACAACCTTCAGAATGGGAGAAAATATTTGCAAATGAAGCAACTGACAAAGGATTAATCTCCAAAATTTATAAGCAGCTCATGCAGCTCAATAACAAAAAAACAAACAACCCAATCCAAAAATGGGCCGAAGACCTAAATAGACATTTCTCCAAAGAAGATATACAGACTGCCAACGAACACATGAAAGAATGCTCAACTTCATTAATTAGAGAAATGCAAATCGAAACTACAATGAGATATCATCTCCCACCAGTCAGAATGGCCATCATCAAAAGATCTAGAAATAATAAGTGCTGGAGAGGGTGTGGAGAAAAGGGAACCCTCTTGCACTGTTGGTGGCAATGTAAATTGATACAGCCACTGTGGAGAACAGTATGGAGGTTCCTTAAAAAACTACAAATAGAACTACCATATGACCCAGCAATCCCACTACTGGGCATACACCCTGAGAAAACCGTAATTCAAAAAGAGTCATGTCCAAAATGTTCATTGCAGCTCTATTTACAATAGCCCGGAGATGGAAACAACCTAAGTGTCCATCATGGGATGAATGGATAAAGAAGATGTGGCACATATATACAATGGAATATTACTCAGCCATAAAAAGAAATGGAATTGAGCTATTTGTAATGAGGTGGATAGACCTAGAGTCTGTCATACAGAGTGAAGTAAGTCAGAAAGAGAAAGGCAAATACCGTATGCTAACACATATATATGGAATTTAAGAAAAAAAATGTCATGAAGAACCTAGGGGTAAGACAGGAATAAAGACACAGACCTACTAGAGAATGGACTTGTGGATATGGGGAGGGGTAAGGGTAAGCTGTGACAAAGTGAGAGAGAGGCATGGATATATATACACTACCAAATGTAAAATAGATAGGTAGTGGGAAGCAGCCGCATAGCACAGGGAGATCAGCTGGGTGCTTTGTGACCGCCTGGAGGGGTGGGATAGGGAGGGTGGGAGGGAGGGAGACGCAAGAGGGAAGAGATATGGGAACACATGTATATGTATAACTGATTCACTTTGTTGTAAAGCAGAAACTAGCACGCCATTGTGAAGCAATTATACTCCAATAAAGATGTAAAAAAAGAAAAAAACAACAGACCTGCTTACATTTTCCCTCTACCTTGAAGCTCTGGCAGATTGCCTCAGAGCTTTTTCCCCCAGCTGCACGTATGAGCTCTTGTGGTCTACACAGATCATTTTTTGGGCCTTTATCATTAATGCCTAAGTATAAGTAGATTTTTTTGGCCTTAGTTTTTCTCTCCATTCAGGTGGCAAACTTCCTAAAGTGGGCAAGGATCCTGACTTTTAAAATCACCCCCACCTTCTACTATGTGCCTTATTTGTTGTGTATACAGAACAGAAACTAGTTTTTTGATTGATTGCAAGAAGGGATTAAAAATACCCTGAACATTTTACACAAACGTTCATATTGTCTGAGTCTAGCTTGAACCCTGCTTAAACTGAAGTGTTAGGTGTTTATTCATACCCCATATGTATAGTGCTACTCAAAGAGTAGCCTGCAGACGCCTGGTGGGGCATGATCTGTTGGCTAGCAGTCCTTGCCCAGATAAGGAGTTGCATCACAATATAAATAGACTATGTCACTAAGCACACTGTAGAGTTCAGCTGACTTTTTTTTTGTTTTTTATTTTTATTTTTATAAGAATAATCTTTTATTTCATCATTGAGAAATATTTTCTATTTTGCAAGGTAATTTATAATGAGGCCAAGTTTCTAGATCCAAAGAGGTTATTTTCCTAAGGATGTATTTCAGGAAATACCAGAGGATTGCTTGCTTTCATTTACTGTAGTTGAAAACATATTTTTAATAAAATGGAGTAAAAAACAACCCCCCCAAAAAATATGTAACACGTGATTCCTTATCTTGAGCCAGAAATATCTTGATCTGATTTGGTAAAGGCTAGGAGGGAGAATTAGATAGCAGAAGGATACAGAACTATATATGCTTTATATACATTACTTAAAATGCTACTCAAGTGTGAGGTTATAATTGTAACAATGTGTTACAGGGACTTCCCTGGTGGTCCAGTGGTTAAGACTCCTTAGTCGGGGAACTAAGATCCCACATGCCCTGTGGTGTGGCATGGCCAAATAAATTAAATAAAATAAATCTTCTCTAATAAGTTAACTATAATTAAAAAATAATGTGTTACAATGATAGTCCTTAATGATTTTAGCATATTGGGAAAACCAATAAAACTGAAAAATTCTGTTCTGAAAATCTTGATTTTGGAAATTTTGGGTTCTTTTTCTTTTTTAAACACTGATAGAATACTTTATTGTTATTATTTGGCTTAGCAAATTGGGAAAGATTTGTTAAATGATAACACAACGTTGGCAAGGTGGTGGAAAGGCAGGCCCTCATATCCTGGATATGGCTTGCTTGCTTGCTTTTTTTTTTTTCCTTGGGAAATTTTGGGTTCTTGATTTAAGAACTGCAGTGTTAGTTCAAAAAAAAAAAAAAACTGTCATCAGTTTATAGAGCAAAAAGAATGCAGTATGATAAGATCTATAAATGGAATTCCCAAAGCAAACCCTTGCAATGTATTAAAAACAAACAAAAATTGTCCCGAATATAAATCATATAATTAATAAAGCAAATGCAAATGCAGAGCAGTATAAAGAAGAATATTTAAATCCCCTCTCCCCATAACCCCCATCAATTTAACTACTGTTAACATTTTGATGTCTTTCCTTCCAGTCTTTTTAAACACACAAATTTGGATCACGTTGTGCACCACTTTTTTTTTTTCCGGTATGCGGGCCTCTCACAGTTGTGGCCTCTCCCGTTGCGGAGCACAGGCTCCGGACGCGCAGGCTCAGCAGCCATGGCTCACGGGCCCAGCCGCTCCGCGGCGTGTGGGATCTTCCAGGACCGGGGCACGAACCTGTGTCCCCTGCATCGGCAGGCGGACTCCCAATCACTGCGCCACCAGGGAAGCCCTGTGCCCCACTTTTTAAAAAAGGGAGCAGTAGATCATGAACAGTTTTTCATGTTACTAAAAATTATTTGAAAGTCTGAACTTAATAATGCCGTAACATTCCATTTTATGAGTGAAAAGTCCTTGTAATTTTAATTCTAGATGAGCCTACACATGAGAGAAATATAGCAAATACCTAAAACTTGAAAAGTTTTGCTGGTAGAGGGAAATCTATTATTACTACTATTTTTTGCTTCCGTGTGCAGACTTGGATGGGATTTGTTATGGAAAATATATGTAATGCCAGTAAACACTTAACTGGCTATTTCAAAATATCTTCCCAGGCAAGTAAGACCAACGGGACTTGGAAATACGATTTTAGAAGTGCAACACTAGCTTTTTTAAAAACAAAAATCTAAAGATAACTTTCAGTAGGAAAGAACTGCACATGTTTAAGGAGGCGAAAGAGTTTTTCTCATTTATCACTCCCACTCCATCCTAAGGCATAACAACATGCAGTTTAACACTGGGGATTCATAATTGTGAAGCACTACTTTTTTTCACTGAACCTGGGCAAGGAGCATTCTGTAACTGTACCACAAAAGCCAAATACACATCTTCAGAATGCCAAATGGTCAGTAGGAAAAGCAAGTTGCTTAAAAGCGAGTAAGGGGGCTTCCCTGGTGGCGCGGTGGTTGGGAGTTCGCCTGCCGATGCAGGGGACGCGGGTTTGTGCCCTGGTCCCGGAGGATCCCACGTGCCGCGGAGCAGCTGGGGCCATGAGCCGTGGCCGCTGAGCCTGCGCGTCCGGAGCCTGTGCTCCGCAGCGGGAGAGGCCACAACGGTGAGAGGCCCGCGTACCGCAAAAAAAAAAAAAAAAGCGAATAAGGGACAGTCTTTATCCTTTGGCCCCTAGCCACTTTTTTGGGGCTAATCTTAACATCCAGATGCAGCAGGCCACAACTTTCTCAGTATCTACTTAGTCTGATGTGTCCTTCCTGAAAGTGGCCATTAGTTGTGTACACTGGACAGAAATGCAAATAATCAAAAGCTAAATTGGCAGGACACAAATTTGTCACGAGGTTTATCATCAACCCAAATGCATTACTTCTAACCTCCCTTTTCCCATTTCCGTACAAAAAGCCTCCAAAGTACACCCTGTAACAAGTTCCTCATTTCTGAGAAACACAGAGGATACCCATTAACTACACAGGTCTTTGGGAAGGTGGCTTTTAATAGTCTTCTTTATAAGATGCAACAACAATCAAAGAAAAAAGAAAAATGAAACGTTTGCCCTCTTGAGCATTTTGTTTAGCCACTTTTCTGTTTAATCAAACTGTCTGTGAATCATTATTCAACTTATCAATGCATTCTTCCCCGAAATCGCAGAACAGACGCGACATGCTGCAGGCTCTTTGCGATGTTTGAGGAAGTGTTTCAGTTTGCACAACACCCTCGTCGCCTGCAAGCCCAGGACCAGTGCCATCCTCTTTTCCTCATCTGTGGCTTCTGGGGTAACCACTACTTCTTCCAAAATCTGATCAGTGGAACCCTCCCTTTCTTCCCACC
>NW_006790779.1:343908-348492 GCF_000442215.2 Lipotes vexillifer | reverse complement strand
CCCCCCCCCCCCCCCCCCAAGGAGAGAACCAGGCTCTCCCTGTGACCGAAGGCAGCCCAGGGGGTGCCGCCCAAGCCAGGCCCCCGGGTAGCCACTGTAACCAGGGTACACGTGTCTCCTGGCCCTCCCCACCTCCCGCCTCCCTCTGCCACCGGTCACCCCGCCTTGGCGGGGCACCACCTACTCTTGGCTTTGCTGAGGTGCAGGGAGTGGTCGGCGACCGAAACCCGGGACGCCTCCCCCGGGTACACTTGTCCACCCGCGTAGAAGTGGCACTCCTCTTCGCGGGTTCGGGGCCTCTCCTCCGCCTCCAAGCCCCTCAGAGCTTTGACCGGCAGCAGGAACAGCAGCAGCGGCAGCAGCAGCAGCTTTCGGCTCCGGCCAGGGGCCGAAGTCGTCGCGGGTAGCGGCGGCCGCGGCGCCTCCATGACCACGCGAGGGTAGTCGCACGTCCCTTGGCTCGAGAGCTACTTCTCCAGCCGCCAGGTAGTCACAACCCCGCGCCGGACGCCCGCGAGAGCTGAAGCGCGGCCTACAGAGAGCTGCCCCGCCTCCTCACTCCCCCGGCCCCTCCCCGCTCCCCCTGTCCCTCGCTTCCCGGGCTCCCCACCCCCACCCCGCCCCGCCACGTGGGTGTCAGCCCCGCCTGCCCAGCTCCTGCAGGCGTTTGCGCATGCGTTCCGGGGCGGGCCAAGGCTGGGAGCTTAGCCTAGCTCTGCAGTGGCATCGCCCGTGACTCTTGTGCTCCCGCCCTTGCGCTGGGCTAGACGTCCTTTCACGTCATCTCTTCCACGAAGCCTCGCCACCGCACACCATCCCCGCAAAAAAGTGAGACGAACTTTTCTGCTTCTGAACGGCTTTCACTTTATACTTCTAACAGTACTTGTTTCTTCCTTGAAGTGGTCTGTGTGAACAGCGCCATGACTCCCCGCGCCCCCCCCCATCCCCGCCCTTAGTTGCAGCCCAAGTCCTGGGAGAATTTGGAGAAGAAAGGCCTAACCATTTACTCTCTTTTAGCAGGCAAGGCAAACAGGCAGTTTTGTGACTTAAGCCTGTCTCAAAGGTGTCTTTTTTTTTTTTCAAACACTTGAAAAGTTCCCCCAAAACCAAACTTTGTTCCAGCACAGTATAGTTCCATCTTCAGACAATTACCCCATCACTTTACAGGGGTCTTCAGCAGCCTTTATGCCCCCAGGGTCCCTTCTGTCTTCCTGTGAGCTCTTGTCATCTTTCTGAATCCCACGAAAGCCATCCAACAGTTTGTGTTTCCTCTAGACCGTCAGCTCCCTGGGGTCAAAATCGATGTGGAATTCATCCTTGTTTCCCAAGGCACCTAGCGCAAGGTTAGCGCCTGCCCTTGTAAGCCCTTGATTTTGTAAATAACACCTAATGTTCCCGACAGCCAGTCATAGTTTCAAGTTGCTTTCACATGTTTTATCCTTACTCCTTGTGACAACCCTTTCCAAACTCATCCCTCACCCTAGTTCTGCCCATTATAGGACCCGGAAGAGTTTTATGGGCTTGGGGCCCGAAGGCCCTTGACTCCAGCCTCTGTCTCTCCGGAGACTCTCCACCCGACAGGCGTTTGCGCCTATGCCTTGGGGGCAGGCCCAGGATGCCCAGCAACGCCTAACTCAGTATAGCATTTTGTGGCGTCGATGGCGACAGGTCTCGTGCTCCCACCCCTCGTCGCGTTCGCCCTCAGCAATGTTTTAGGGCCGCCTCATTCTTCCAGGCTCATCTCTTGCACATAGCTTCGCCGGAGACTGGCCTCCCGCCATTGCTGTGATAGGCTTCCTGCCATTGCCAGTGACTGGTCGTGCGGTCGCAGCACTGTTTTAGACCCTCTCACGCTTCCGCGCTCCATTCTCGTACAGAGCCTCACTACTGCACACCATCCCCCCCCAACCATCCCCCTCCCCCCAAAGCTGAAAGTAACTCTTCTGCCTCTGAATGGCTTGCATTTTATACCTTTAACATATACTTATTCTCCTTTTCCTGCAGTGAGCTGGGCGAACGGTGCCATGACTCTGGTTGTAGTCCTTTTAAGTACTGGGAAGACTTAGAGAAGAAAAGTCTAACCTGAAAAGCAATATCTTGAGACCTTTTATTGTCTTCCAGAGGGAAAGAAGCTCAAGCAGGAAAGTCACAGTTTGGTGACTTCAGGCTGTCTCAAGATGTGTATTATTTTTTTTAAAATCAAGACTTGATAAGTTCCCACAAAACCCTTTCTCCCAGGCGTGATATTGTTCCATCTTCTGGCAATTGCCCCATCACTCACCCATTTGCTAAGATGGCAGATGAGAACTGAGGGGAGAAACACAACACACACCAGAAAGACGGAAGCCATCGGCAGCCTTCATGCCCCCACGGTCCCTTCTATTTTCCTGTGAGCTCTTGTCATCTTTCTGAATCCCACAGAAGCCACATCCTAACAGTTTCTTTCCTCTGTTACACAGTCTGCTTCTTGGGGTCAAAATCGATGTCGAATTCATCTTTGTTTCCCAAAGCACCTGGCACAAGGTGAGCATTTGCTATTGTAAGCACTTGATTTTGTAAATAACACCTAATGCTCCTGATAGCCTGTCATAGTTTCAGGTTGTTTTCACATATTATATCCTTATTCTTTGTGGCAACCCTTTGAGGCAGATAGGAAACCTGCCCTTTACAAACTCATCCCTCAGCCCAGTCCTGCCCATTACATTCTCTGCTTTTTGTTTCCTGACCTCTGTTTCCTGTGGGCAAAGGAGGAAGCCACCTCTCTTTTGCTGAGGGGGGTAGGCAGGGGGTGGGGGAAGCACGTCCTTACCCATAGCATTGTCTGTCAGTTCTTCACTTTCCATGGTCCTGTAGCTAGGAGTCCTCGGCTGAGGTGGCCCTCGTACCTCCCCTTCTCCTTCTCTGGCCTCCAGTTCTAAGTGGAAGGGGAATGGGGCCCAGGGGATTCAGGACTCAGTCCCAGGGATTCGGCTCAGGCCTGTACCCCGAGGCCGTCTTCGGTGGTCCATGTTGATCGTTGGACAAGCAGCCACAAAGCCTCAGTGAATTCTAGGCCCTGAGCTGGGTCTCTTAGTTTAGGAACTGGGAGAGGAAACTCGGGGAGAGTGTTATTTCCTGACACCTCTGCCCTGGGCTGGGCTGAGGTGCCCCAGTTGGCAGCAAGGGCTGGCCAGCAAATGGGCCCCAGTGAACCTCCCAGGCACAAACTGCACTCCTCACTGGAATCCCTTGGCAGCTGACATTCTGGGTGGCAGTTGCTCTGAATCCTTATGTCCAGTGATATTCCCTGTGTGCCTGCCTCCCACGGGTAGACATTGTGCTTTCACAGTGGCAGTCACAGGGAGGCTCGGGGCAGGGCCCTTCCCCCAAGACACTCACCATCCAGGTGGAGTCAGCTGCCCATATTAATAACACAAAACCATCAGACACAGGGAGGTTTCTGTGTATATAGAAACACCTGAGGAGCTTAAAAACATTCGAGTGTATGGACCAAGCCCCAGAAATGATGATTTAAGTGATGTTTGCGGGACAGGGTGGAGGCAGTCTCAAGTGTCTGTGGTTTCACAAATGATGTGTTTGGTTAAGAACCACCACTGATAGAGGTTAAGAGCACAAGTTGTGGACTCAGCTGTTTCTAGGTTCCAATCTGAGCTCTGCCACCTATTGGCCTTATGGCCTGGGGAAGTTAATTTAACTTCTCTGAGCCTTAGTTTAATCTGCAGATGGGAGTCATTAATACCTTCCCCATGTTGTGAGACTGAAATGATATGAGTTTCATGATATAAGTGTGAAAGCTAACTTGGAGTGTGGGCCAGACTTAGGGACTCACTTCTAATGCATATGACAGGAGGAATGCTTTGTGACTTCTGACTCAAGGTCAGGAAAAAGATAGTATCTGTCTTTATTTACATTACTCATTCTGCTGGAAGACTTATTGTCCAAAAAGTTTTTTTGAGATAAAATTCACAAAACATGTAATTTATCATTTAAAAATATATAATAAATTCAGTGGTTGTTAGTATTGTCACAGTATTGTGCTTTGTGCTTACCACTATCTAATTCCAGGACATTTCCATCACCCCAAAAAAGAAACCTCATTTCTGTTAGCGGTTAATTCCTCCTTTCCCCCAGTCCCTGGCTATGACTAATCTATTTTTTGTCGTATAGATTTGCCTATTTTGGACATTTCATATAAATAGAATCATATAACATATGTCCTTTCATGTCTGGCTTCTTTTACTTAAGTATAATGTTTTCAGGGTTCAGCTCTGTTGTAGCATGTATTGGTACTTCATTCCTTTTTTTTTCTTGTGATAAAATATACATAACATCATACTTACTATTTTAACCATTTTTAAAATCTCTTTATTTTTTTAATTAATTTATTTTTTTGGTTGTGGCATGCGGGATCTTATTTCCCCGACGAGGGAACGAACTCGTGCCCCTTGCACTGGGAGTGCAGAATCTTAACCACTGGACCGCCAGGGAAGTCTGAAAGCATCTCTTTAAATGCACGTCAAATTAGGAGTTAACCTGGGGCTTTCCTGGTGGCGCAGTGGTTGAGAGTCCGCCTGCCGATGCAGG
>NW_006790779.1:331867-343701 GCF_000442215.2 Lipotes vexillifer | reverse complement strand
GAAAAAAAAAAAAAAAAAAAAAAAGAGTTAACCTGCAAAATTTCAAAACAAATACCATCGTCCCTCAGTATCTGTGGGGGGTTGGTTCCAGGACCCGCCCCCAAATGCCAAAATCGAGGGATGCTCAAGTCCTATAGTGGGCCTTGTAGCCACGGTTCCACACCATGTGGTACTGTAGCATGTATTTATTTAATTAAAAATTTTTTAAAATTTTTTATTTTTTAAATGTATCTTTATTGGAGTATAATTGCTTCACAATACTGTGTTAGTTTCTGTTGTACACCAAAGTGAATCAGCCATATGCATACACATGTCCCCATATCCCCTCCCTCTTGAGCCTCCCTCCCACCCCTCTAGGTCATGGCAAAGCACTGAGCCGATCTCCCTGTGCTATGCTGCTGCTTCCCAGTAGCTATTTTACTTTCGGTAGTGCATATATATCGATGCTACTCTCACTTCACCCCAGCTTCCCCCTCCCACCCTCTGTCCTCAAGTCCATTCTCTATGTCTAGATCTTTATTGCTGCCGTGCAACTAGGTTCATCAGTCCTTTTTTTTCTTTTTTAGATTCCATATATATGTGTTAGCATACGGTATTTGTTTTTCTCTTTCTGACTTCACTCTGTATGACAGACTCTCTAGGTCCATCCACCTCACTAAAAATAACAATTTTTTAAAAACATCTTTATTGGAGTATAATTGCTTTACAGTATTGTGTTAGTTTCTGCTGTATAACAAAGTGAATCAGCTATACGTATACAGATATCCCCATATCCCCTACCTCTTGCGTCTCCCTCCCACCCTCCTTATCCCACCCCTCTAGGTGGTAACAAAGCACCGAGCTGCTCTCCCTGTTCCATATGGCTGCTTCCCACTAGCTATCTATTTTACATTTTGTAGTGTATATATGCCCATGCCACTCTCTCAACTCGTCCCAGCTTACCCTTCCCCCTTCCCTTGTCCTCAAGTCCATTCTCTATGTCTGCATCTTTATTCCTCTCCTGCCCCTAGGTTCTTCAGAACCATTTTTAAAATTTAGATTCCATATATATGTGTTAGCATACGGTATTTGTTTTTCTCTTTCTGACTTACTTCACTCTGTATGACAGACTCTAGGTCCATCCACCTCACTACAAATGACTCAATTTTGTTTCTTTTTATGGCTGATATTCCATTGTATATATGTGCCACATCTTCTTTATCCGTTCATCTGTCAATGGACATTTAGTTTGCTTCCATGTCCTGGCTATTGTAAACAGTGCTGCAATGAACATTGTGGTACATGACTGCTTTTGAATTATGGTTTTCTCAGGGTATGTGCCCAGTAGTGGGATTGCTGGGTCATATGGTAGTTCTATTATTAGTTTTTTAAGGAACCTCCATACTGTTTTCCATAGTGGTTGTATCCCACCAACAGTGCAGGAGGGTTCCCTTTTCACTACACCCTTTCCAGCATTTATTGTTTGTAGATATTTTGATATTGGCCATTCTGAGTGGCGTGAGGTGATACCTCACTGTAGTTTTGATTTGCATTTCTCTAGTAACTAGTGATGTGGAGCATCTTTTCATGTGCCTCTTGGCCATCTGTATGTCTTCCTTGGTGAAATGTCTATTTAGGTCTTCCACCCACTTTTTAACTGGATTGTTTGTTTTTCTGATATTGAGCTAGCTCCATGACCTATTTGTATATTTTGGAGATTAATCCTTTGTCTGCTGTGTCATTTGCAAATATTTTCTCCCATTCTGAGGGTTGTCTTTTTGTCTTGTTTATGGTTTCCTTTGCTGTGCAAAAGATTTTAAGTCCCATTTGTTTATTCTTGTTTTTATTTCCGTTTCTCTAGGAGGTGGGTCAAAAAGGATCTTGCTGTGATTTATGTCATAGAGTGTTCTGCCTATGCTTTCCTCTAACAGTTTCATAGTGTCTGGCCTTGCATTTGGGTCAATCCATTTTCAGTTTATTTTTGTGTATAGTGTTAGTGAGTGTTCTAATTTCATTCTTTTACATGAAGCTGTCCAGTTTTCCCAGCACCACTCATTGAAGAGGCTGTCTTTTCTCCATTGTATATTCTTGCCTCCTTTATCAAAAATAAGGTGACCATATGTGTGTGGGTTTATCTCTGGGCATTCTGTCCTGTACCATGGATATATATTTCTGTTTTTGTGCCAGTACCATACTGTCTTTTTTTTTTTTGGCTGCGTTGGGTCTTCATTGCTGCGTGTGGGCTTTCTCTAGTTGTGGCGAGCGGGCGCTACTCTTGGTTGTGGTGTGCGGCCTTCTCATTGCGGTGGCTTCTCTCATTGTGGAGCAAAGGATCTAGGTGCATGGGCTTCAGTAGTTGTGGCACACAAGCTCAGTAGTTGTGGCTTGTGGGCTCTAGAGCACAGGCTCAGTAGTTGTGGCGCACGGGCTTAGTTGCTCCGCAGCATGTGGGTTCTTCCTAGACCAGGGCTCAAACCCGTGTCCCCTGAATTGGCAGGCAGGTTATTAACCACTGCACCACCAGGGAAGCCCCCATACTGTCTTGATTAATGTAGCTTTGTGGTATAGTCTGAAGTCTGGGAGCCGATTCCTCCAGCTCCATTTTTCTTTCTTAAGATTGCTTTGGCTATTTGGGGTCTTTTGTGTTTCCATGCAAATTGTGAAATTTTTTGTTCTAGTTCTGTGAAAAATGCCAGTGGTAGTTTGATAGGGATTGCACTGAATCTGTAGATTGCTTTGGGTAGTACAGTCATTTTCACAATGTTGATTCTTCCAATCCAAGAACATGGTATATCTCTCCATCTATTTGTATCATGTTTGATTTCTTTCATCAGTGTCTTATAATTTTCTGCATACAGGTCTTTGTCTCCTTAGGTAGGTTTATTCCTAGGTATTTTATTCTTTTTGTTGTAATGGTAAATGGGAGTGTTTGCTTCATTTCTCTTTCTGATTTTTCATTGTTGGTGTATAGGAATGCCAGAGATTTCTGTGCATTAATTTTGTATCCTGCAACCTTACCAAATTCATTGATTACTTGTAGTAGTTTTTTGGTGGCATCTTCAGGATTTTCTATGTATAGTATTATGTCATCTGCTAACAGTGACAGTTTTTTTTTTGTGTGTGTGGTACGCGGGCCTCTCACTGTTGTGGCCTCTCCCGTTGCGGAGCACAGGCTCCGGATGCACAGGCTCAGCGGCCACGGCTCACGGGCCCAGCCGCTCTGCGGCATGTGGGATCTTCCCAGACTGGGCATGAACCCGTGTCCCCTGCATCAGCAGGCGGACTCTTAACCACTGCGCCACCAGGTAGGGAAGCCCACAGTGACAGTTTTACTTCTTCTGTTCCAATTTGTATTCCTTTCATTTCTTTTTCTTCTCCGATTGCCATGGTTAGGACTTCCAAAACTATGTTGAATAAGAGTGGTGAGAGTGGATATCCTTGTCTTGTTCCTGATCTTAGTGGAATGCTTTCAGTTTTTCACCATTGAGTATGATGCTTGCTGTGGGTTTGTCATATATGGCCTTTATTATGTTGAGATAGGTTCCCTCTGTGCCCATTTTCTGGAGAGTTTTTATTATAAATGGGTGTTGAATTTTGTCAAGCATTTTCTGCATCTGTTGAGATGGTCATATGGTTTTTATACCTTAATTTTTTTAAATTAATTAATTAATTTTTGGCTGTGTTGGGCCTTTGTTTCTGTGCGAGGGCTTTCTCTAGTTGCGGCGAGCAGGGGCCACTCTTCATCGCGGTGTGCAGGCCTCTCACTATCGTGGCCTCTCTTGTTGCAGAGCACAGGCTCCAGACGCGCAGGCTCAGTAGTTGTGGCTCATGGGCCCAGTTGCTCCGCGGCATGTGGGATCTTCCCAGACCAGGGCTCGAACCCATGTTCCCTGCATTGGCAGGTGGATTCTCAACCACTGCACCACCAGGGAAGCCTCTATTCCTTAATTTTTTAACGTGGTGTATCATATTGATTGATTTGCATATATTGAAGAATCCTTGCATCCCTGGGATAAATTCCACTTGATCATGGTGTATGATCCTTTTAATGTGTTGTTGGATACTGTTTACTAGTGTTTTGCTCAGGATTTTTGCATCTGTGTTCATTAGTGATATTGGTCTATAATTTTCTTTTTATTTTGATATCTTTTTTTGGTTGTGGTATCAGGGTGATGGTGGCTTTGTAGAATGAATTTGGGAGTGTTTCTCCCTCTGCAATTTTTTGGAAGAGTTTGAGAAGGATCAGTGTTAGCTCTTCTTTCAATGTTTGATAGGATTCGCCTGTGTGGCCATCTGGTCCTGGACTTGTTTGTTGGGAGATTTTTAATTATGGTTTCAATTTCATTACTTGTGATAGGTCTGTTTATATTTTCTAATTTTTCCCAGTTCAGTCTTGGAAAATTGTACCTTTCCAAGAATTTGTCCATTTCTTCATGGTTGTCCATTTCATTTATTTCTTCTCTGATCTTTATGACTTTTTTCCTTCTACTTACTTTGGGTTTTCTTTGTTCTTTTTTCTCTAGTACTTTTAAGTGTGGGGTTAGATTGTTTATTTGAGATTTTTCTTGTTTCTTGAGGTGAGATTGAATTGCTGTAAACATCCCTCTTAGAACTGCTTTTTCTGCATCCTGTAGGTTTTGGGTCATTGTGTTGTCATTTGTTTCTAGGTATTTTTAATTTCTTCTTTGATTTCTTCAGTGATCTCTTGGTTATTTAGTAGTGCACCATTTAGCCTCAATGTATTTGTGTTTTTTACAGTTTTTTTCCTGCAATCAATTTCTGATCTCATAGTGTTGTGTTTAGAAAAGATGCCTGATAGGATTTCAGTTTTCTTAAATTTTCCAAGGCTTGATTTATGACCCAAGATGTGATCTATCCTGGAGAATGTTCCATGTGCACTTGAGAAGAAAGTGTGTTCTGCCACTTTTGGGTGGAATGTTCTATGAATATCAATTAAATCTCTCTGGTCTGTTGTGTCGTTTAAAGCTTGTGTTTCCTTATTTATTTCCTGTTTGGATGATCTGTCCATTGGTGTAATGGGGTGTTAAAGTCCCCCACTATTATTGTGTTACTGTCAATTTCTCCTTTCATGGTTGTTAGCATTTGCCTTATGTATTGAGGTGCGTCTATGTTGGGTGGGTAAACATTTATAATTGTTATATCTTCTTCTTGGATTGATCCTTTGGTCAGTCCTATGTAGTGTCCCTCCTTATCTCTTGTAGCAGTCTTTATTTTAAAGTCTATTTTATCTGGTATGAGTATTGCTACTCCAGCTTTCTTCTGATTTCCATTTGCATGGAATATCTTTTTCCATCCCTTCACGTTTAGTCTCTAAGTATCCCTAGGTCTGAAGTGGGTCTCTTGTAGACAGCATATATACAGGTCTTGTTTTTATATCCATTCAGCCAGTCTGTGTGTTCGTTGGGGCATTTAATCCATTTACATTCAAGGTTATTATCGATATGTATGTTCCTATTCCCATTTTCTTAATTGTTTTGGGTTTGTTTTTGTGCATCTTTTTCTTCTCTTCTGTTTCCTGCCTAGAGAAGTTCCTTTAGCGTTTGTTGTAGAGCTGGTTTGGTGGTGCTGAATTCTCTTAGCTTTTGCTTGTCTGAAAAGCTTTTGACTTCTCCATCGAATCTGTATGAGATCCTTGTATTGTTCGTCCCTGTTTGTTCTTTTGTTCTTCTAGATCTGTGTTAAACATTTCTTGTATTTTCTCAGTCTGTGCCTCCATTCTATTTCCGAGATTCTGGATCATCTTTACTGTCATTCCTCTGAAGTCTTTTTCAGGTTGACTGCTTATTTCCTCTTCATTTGTTTGGTCTTGTGGGGTTTTCCCTTGCTTCTTCATCTGTGACATATTTTTTTTTCTCATCTTTTTTTTTTTAATGAGTGGGATTGTGTTCCTGTCTTACTGGTTGTTTGGCCTGAGGCTTCCAACACTGGAGTTTGTAGGCTGTTGGGTAGAGCTGGGTCTTGGTGCTGAGATGAGGACCTCCGTGAGACCTCCACTCCGATGAATATTCCCTGGGGTCTGAGGTTCTCTGTCAGCCCAGTGGTTCGGACTCAGAGCTCCCACCGCGGGATCCTCAGCCCCACCCCTGGCTCATGAGCCAAGATCCTGCAAGCCCCATGGGGTGGCAAAAAAAAAAAAAAAAAAGAGAGAGAGAAAAATACCAAACTAAAAAGTAAAATTAGGCTAGGAAACTAACAGTTAT
The DNA here is from genome assembly GCF_000442215.2 of Lipotes vexillifer. Lineage (NCBI taxonomy): Eukaryota > Metazoa > Chordata > Mammalia > Artiodactyla > Lipotidae > Lipotes > Lipotes vexillifer. The sequence continues at coordinate 337,501 of NW_006790779.1, read as the reverse complement.
GTTAGAAAGATTATAAAAATAAAAATATAGATGAATCAACAACTGGAAGGTACAACAGTACCACGATAGTAAAAAAGAGGAGGAAAGAAAAGAAAAAAAAGGGGGGGCTGTTGAAGGCCTTGGTTGTGAAGGGTGGGGCCTAAGCAAGGGTGAGGTTTAGGTGGTGGGCAGGGCCTATGCTTAGGACCCACAGGGCTGGAAAAGGCCCTGGAGGCTGTGGGGGGTGAGGCTTAGGCTGAACTGAACAGAAGGGGCTCAGGCATGCCCCCCACCCCGGTCTCAGAGGGCAGGGGACCTCACCTGGGAGCCCAGCAGGCTTCTTGGGCTCGAGTGGGCGGGGCAACTGCCCTCCTCTCTCCTGCTCCTCTGGTTTGGGAGGGCCCCTCCCGTCTGCCTCTCCTGCTCTCCCCTTGGCCTCCTTCCTATCCCCCCAGGGTCAGTGCAGCAGGGGTGGGGTGGGGAGGGAGGGGCCTTGGAGGGCAGGAGGCGGGCCTGGGAGCTCAGCAGGCTCCCCGTGCCCGAGTGGGCGGGGCAGTCACCCTCCGCTCCTCCTGCGTGGCCCCTCCCGCCTGCCTCTCCTGGTCTCCCCGGCCTCAGGGGCGCCGATCCTGTCTGGCCTCCACTTCTCCTCCCCCCTCAGTCCCCCCATGTCCTACCAGTTCACTTGGGGGCTCCTCCCATCTCCTTGGGCGTCAGCGTCCCCCACCAGTGGCCGGCAGGCACCCTAGTTGTGGGGAGATGCTAACTCAGCATCTTCCCACAGCGCCATCTTGACTCCGCCCCTATTTTAACCATTTTAAAGTGTATATATAGTTCAGTGGCATTAAGTACATTTACATTGTTGTGCACTCATCACCACCATCCTTCTCCAGAATTTTTCATCTTCCTGAACTGAAACTATACCCATTAAGCAGTAACTCACCATTCTCCCCCTGACCCAGCTCCTGGAAACCACCGTTCTATTTTCTGTCTCTGAATGTGACTACTATAGATACCTCACATAAGTAGAATGATACAGTATTTGTCCTTTTGTATCTGGGTTCTTTCACTTAAGTTTAATGGTTTCAAGGTTCATCCATGTTTTAGCATGTATTGGTACTCTGTTCCTTTTTATGGCTGAATAATGTTCCATTGTATGGATATACCAATTTTGTTTGCCCATTCATAAATTGATGGAAATTCAGGTTGTTTATACTTTTAGACTAGTATGAATAATGATGCTGTGAACATTCGTTTACAAGTTTTTATGTGAACGTACGTTTTCAGTTCTCTTGGGTATCTAAGACTGGAATTGCTGGGCTATATGATGACGCTATGTTTAACTTTGTGAGGACCTGCCAAAGTGTTTCCACGGCAGCTATCCTATTTTACATTTACACCAGCAGAGTGTATGAGGGGTCCAGTTTCTCCACATCTTCTTCAACACTTGTTATTGTCTGTTTTTTTGGTCATAGTCATGGGAAGGATGTGAAGTGATATCATTTTAATTAGCATTTACCAAATGACTAATGATGTTCAGCATCTTTTCATGTATATCGTCTTTGGAGAGCTGTTTATTTAAATCTTTTGTCCATTTTATAATTGGGTTGTTTTTCTTTCTGTTGTTGAGTTGTAAGAGTTCTTTTTATATTCGGGATACTAAACCCTTATCAGATATATGATTTACAAATATTTGTAAATATTCGTTCCTCCTTCATGACAGTGGAGAAAATGCCCACCAGTTTTGCTTCCTCAGGGTCCACGTGTCGACCTTGGAGAACCTTCCTTTCTGCTGCAGCTGGTGGAAGTGCAGTTCTCTCCCATGTCAGCCTCCTTCTGTCTTTCTGGGCAGGGGCCGCTCCAGCCCCAGCTACTTTTTCTACATGAGCCAGACATGAGGCTCTGTGTTGTTCTAGCTCCAGGGAGCAGAAGTGAAGGTTTCGGAAGCTCTTGCCCTTGGGTCAGCCGTTGCAACCGCATCTCCACAAGGCAGTTTTCTCACTCACTCAGGGTCTGTCGAGACATGGGCGTTTCTGCCCTTCTAACGCTTGAGTACAGAGCTGCAGAATTGAAAACCACTTAGCTGCAGTCTAGAGGTGCCTCCTCCATGATGGGTTATCCTGCAACTTGCGTCGAGGTCATTTGCTCCCTTTTGTTGCCCTGTCATCAGCTTGGTGTGGAGGACAAGGGTCATGGGGAGCTGACAGTCTTGCCTCATTCCTTTTTTTTGATGTCTTTGTAAGTATTAAAATGTCAAAATGTAAAAGTGACTTTTTGTATCTTTGGTGGGACAATAATTTGAGCCTTGGCCTTGGCCTTGCATGTCTCTGTGCGTGAGATGCCAGACTTGGCACTGATGTGTGGCTGAGAAAAGTTATGATGCCCTTTTCCTAGGCAAGAGGCCACCCTGGAGAGGTTACTGCCTAAGATAGATTCCACTGCATCTGGTAGCACATACTCGCACCTGCCAGTGGGTGAGAGGAGGATAGGGTCTCCCCACTAGTGGATTGCCTGCTCCATGTTAGGAGAGATGATGCACCTAGGATCTGTGGTCCTTAGGATCCTATGGCTGGGTTAGTGGATGAGATAAGACTCTCTAATCTGGGTGTACAGCGAGAGGAGGTTAGGAGAAATCAAGGCTCCCAAGATCTGGTAGAGCAGTGCAGTCCAGGTTATGAGAGGTATAGCTCCCTGGGATCTGGTAGTGCACCCTTATCTCCATTGTCGGTGAGGAGGGGAACATAAGGGTTCTCCCTCTGTCCAACCTCTTTCGAGGTGTGTGGGCCAGTTTAGGGTAAGGTAGGTTCTCTAGGATTGGATAGTGTCTGCTACCTGTTGAAATAAGTTTGGAGGGTTAGGTAGGAAGAGGTAGGATTGGCATCACCTGTCTGTTTGGTGTCTAGTCATTGATAAAAGTATGTTTGTTCAGGCCCCCAGAATGGCCAAACGTGTGTGCAAACCTGTGCTTACTAGTGCCACTTGCACTTCCTGCCCCCCTTACCCCTTATTTCCTGGGCTCCCAGCCAAGGAGAGTTAGATGGTTTCCTGGAAGCTGGTGTTGTGGTGTCCATGTAAAACACCTGTGGTTTCTGTTTCTGAAAAACAGGTTGAATGCATCTGAGAGAACTTGCAGTAAAAAGATAAACACTTAAAAGTGATTTTGTCATTGAGAGGCCTGTGAGCCAGTTCGTTGTCTATACTAAGTAACAATATGTCATTGGTATTGAAATGTGTTACATGTTTGAATTTAGAATGTTCATATGGTATCAGAAAAATTTGTCTGATATCCAAAGTTTTCACTGTATAATGATGTTGATTGGTGAGTTAAAGGTGTCATTTTCTGTTGCCTTGCATGCCCACCAGCAAGGGAGTCTTATGGTTCCCAATAAAAGTCAGGGCCTGTCTGTCAACTACAGTACTTGAAATAATGTAAATGGGCTCACACACTGAATCTTGCATGCAAAGAACCACTGTTGTCCTTCACAGACTAAAGAATTCTATGTTTCTGAGAGAACACTTGTTGCTCCTACAAAACTGCTGCAGTAGTGGCCTGTTTGTCTTATAATCATAAAGAGGCAAGAATACCTGGGGCTTTTCCACTTGCTTTTCACAGATTTTATTTTTATTTTATTATTATTATTATTTTTTATATTTTGGCTGTGCCGTGCAGTATGTGGGATCTTAGTTCCCCGACCAGGGATTGAACTCGTGCCCCCTGTGTTGGCAGTGTGGAGTCTTAACCACTGGACCGCCAGGGAAGTCCGACTCCATGGGATTTTAAAATCTCTTTTCCTGGAGGCTGATAAGGTCACAGTGCCCTCTTGGAAAAATACAGATGAGATCCCACAAGTTGACTAGCTAAGTATGGGACAGGACTTGGGGGGCAGTAGCAGATCTCACTGATAAAGTTGTCTTGTGACAAGGGGCAGTCAGTCATGCAGAAATGTACTGAGGTATATAAGTTAAAAGTAGGAAAGAAGTCATATTAGGGATAGATTTGTACAAATGCCCAGTGAGACTGACTATATGTGTTTGGGCCCTTGGCTAACAGATGATGGCGCCCCGCCAGTCATGCTGGAGGACAAGGAGTGGAGATTACCCGGTCATCTAATGACTGACCCCACGTTCAAAGTCAGTCTGGCCATGACATCCTTGCTAACGACAGGTGGAAGATCAACTAGAAAACTTTGCTGAGATTGATGCTATTCAGGAGGGTGTTTATCCAGTGCTTTCAACATCACCTTTCTACCCATACCTTACTTCTTTCAACAAAAAGAGGTCCAGGGTAGAGTTCAAGGGCTCTCCGTCTGTAAGAGCGATTGGCAGCTTTATGCACTGGTTAAAGTATGTTGGGGAATTGACTGTACCTTGGTTGCCAGATCATTCTGGCAATTTTGAACACTGGGAACTATGCTGTGTAGAAGCCCCTGATGTCATGGTCAAGGTTTGCACTTACTGGATTTGGAAATCATCCTCAGACTGAAGAATGAGCTTATCTGAGTTTATAGGTGCGTCCTTTCTGGCCAGTACACATGCCGGGTGTTGTAACTGGTATGGGTGAGTGTACTGTGGGAAGAATTGGGTTAAGTATGTGTAATTTTTCTCTTGATTATAAGGGATGTTCCCAATGGCGAAGTGCCACGATAGAACAGTGGTGCTGGGACGAGTAGGTAACCGGGAGCCCAGCAGGCTTCCTCAGCACAGCCATGATATATCAGTAAAGCAGTGTATGACGCTAGGTTGTGAAGGTGGAGTTGGGTGAAAGGATGTCCTTATACTGATCATGGAACTCATGGGGGCAGAGGTGCTTAAAGATACTATACCACCCTAAAATATCCCTGAATTATCCATGAAAAAAGCCAAGAAAGTACTAGATGCCTCACTGTACCATACATCAGCCTCAGCGAGGAGCAGTCCTCCTTGCACCTAAACTTCCGGGTTTCATAATGATCACAGGTCCTGTGCGCAGACTGAGGAGCCTGGCTTGTAATAGTGGGCATGCTAATGCTTTCTACAAGTCCCAGTGCATCCATGGGATCAGGGCCTATTTACCTTCACTCGTTCTCAGGTCACAATATATGTTCAATGTGCTGCCTCACAAAGACCTAAAACTGATTTTTCTCCAGGCTGGGACATAGAAAAGATTGAAACCTCAGCCAGGTTGTCTTGGTAACATTACATGGGTGACAATATTCTGCATCAAAAGGCTAAGGACAACATACCGTTTGTCTTAGGTAGGCAGTCGAATACCTGAGTAACCAGAGCTTGAAGATTAACCCTATAAGAATCAGCAGCCAGGGACTGCCCTCGTGGCTCAGTGGTTGAGAATCTGCCTGCCAATGCGGGGGACGTGGGTTCGATCCCTGGTCCGGGAAGATCCCACACGCTGCAGAGCAACTAAGCCTGTGCGCCACAACGACTGAGCCTGCGCTCTAGAACCCGTGAGCCACAACTACTGAGCCTGCACTCTAGAGCCTGCGAGCCACAACTACTGAGCCCACGTACCACAACTACTGAAGCCTGCGTGCCTAGAGCCCATGCTCTGCAACAAGAGAAGCCACCGCAATGAGAAGCCACCACAATGAGAAGCCTGCACACTGCAACGAAGAGTAACCCCCACTCGCCACAACTGGAGAAAGCCTGCACGCAGCAACG
>NW_006790779.1:324647-331630 GCF_000442215.2 Lipotes vexillifer | reverse complement strand
ACAAAAAAAAAAAAAAAAAAAAAAAAAGAGTCAGCAGCCAACCTCCCAAGCATAGTTCTTGGAAACCATGTGGTCTGATGTCTACAAACAATCGATGAGTCTATTCAGTAAAAGCAAATGTCCTAAAAATTTCTAGAAGACCACATTTTGCACAGCTTATGATAAGCTTGTTTAGTACTGGTTGTGCTTTATACCTCACATAAGGATCCTGCTCAGCCCATGACATTATACATCTTAAAGTGCATCTAATTTGACCAGCAACCTGTCTCAGGACGCTCCAACAAGCTGTACAGAGCATGATTCCATTCAGGCAAGTACTGTGCAGTACTTCTGAGGGAAAGTGTCTCTGACTGACATTTATGCCAAGTAGAGCCTGTGGCCACTAGACAAGGGCACCCTTTGGGATTTGTTTGTGGCCCTTGCTGAAACTGCTACAATATCCCCCATTTGAAAGACTGCTGCTCACCTACTGTGGATGCCCCTGGGTACTGAGAGAGTAAAAAAGTAAGAGCAGGGCTTCCCTGGTGGCGCAGTGGTTGAGAGTCCGCCTGCCGATGCAGGGGACACAGGTTCGTGCCCTGGTCTGGGAAGATCCCACATGCCGCGGAGCGGCTGGCCCCGTGAGCCATGGCCGCTGAGCCTGCGCGTCCGGAGCCTGTGCTCCGAAACGGGAGAGGCCACAACAGTGAGAGGCCTGCGTACCGCAAAAAAAGAAAAAAGAGCAGGTGTTGTTACCCCCTGACTTTTCCCGTACCATGGGATGGCTCCCAAATGAGACCACCAACCAAGTGGGTGTTGCCTAGGAAATATCCACCTTATGTGAAGGTGGTAAATTTAGCAAAGAAGTAAACTAGGCATTAATGGTGTCACACAGGTACAAGAAGAAGTCACCGTCTAGATATGGCTGTGTCAGATGCAGAGACTTTGCCAACATCTCACCTTCTGGTGGCAGTGGAGGAAATCTGTGCAACGACTTAAGAGTCGTTGCACTGAGATGGACTGTGTATGTGACAGTATGTCAGCACTTCGGCCTTCTGGTAGCTTCAGTACACCCGACTTTCTGAGGATGCCTGGATATGGTTCACAAAAACATCAGCAAAGTTAAAGGCAGATGGGTCGTAGTGGGCTGTGGAAGATTTATAACCTAACAAAAAACTGCTTGCATCTGTGCATGGGAAAGGCGATTCTACACAATGGATGGAGTGATGGGGTGAAGTGCTAGCCCTGGGCAACACCGCCCCAAGTTCACCTGGATATATTTTGACTAACTCTTGGGCAAGGACCCATGGATTGACAGTGTTGGCTGGTGTTAGGCAGCATAGTCACTGGATGATCAAGTCTCAGCCCCTGTGGGGACAAAAATTATTATCATATTGCCCAAGATGCTCACCTCCTATTTCTGGCCCTTGTGCATACCCATGGATAACGACACTTCAAGAATGAAAGCCAGTAGAAGCAAGGAGCTCATCACCTGTGATGCCCGTGTTAAGACCACGGTCACTTGGATAGGCCATCGCACAGCGCATGGTAATCCATCTTCACCTGGACCACTAAACAAGATCTAGTGATTCTAGCACCTAAGGGCAAGGAATCCTGGAAATAAGTGCAGAGTGCCAGCTGCATAGTTAAGTAGAGAGGGGATGTCTGGGTCCCATAGCCAGCAGTACCAGTCTTGGTGCCCTAACCTCCTCTCAAGGGTACCCCTGGCCATCGATGGAGTAGACAGCTTTTCAAGGAACAGTACTGATGTGCCTGTCCACATAGCAAGTATGGACAGTACTCAAGGACTCTTATTTGGACTTTTATATTTGTATTTACCAACTTCAATCAGACAGTGGTGCCACCTTCAGAGGGAAACGTACCCAGTGGTGGCCAGCTTCATGGGCTTTCACTGGACTCTTCATGCCCCATGTCATTCATTGTCAGCAGGTGCCATTGAAAGATTACATGGATTCTTAGAGAAGAGACAGTGTAAGATAAGTGGACAACCGATGCTTGGTTCCCAGTGCAGCACACACTTAAGAAAGCAGGTTTGTTCTTTAAATGTGGCATTTCCCCAGCTGGTACAGCCCATTTAAATAGAAGGTTTAATTATGAGGTTGAGAAGGTGGTGGAGGAGGCCCACAGAATGGGGAAGAAAATGCTTATCATGCTGGTGACTCCCTTCAAAATTCCTTTTCTTCTCCTTCCACCTCAACTTTTTATATCCCAGAGATGGGCAATGGGCTGATATCTCCATAAACAGCTTTGTTCAAGGTTCTGGCAAGGTAGCTGAGTTCACACTTTAAGAATGTGGGTTACTTGGCATTTATGGTTTTGGCTTTTTGGAGCATCTGGCAAAGCTCTTATAATGCAGGGGCATTAACTTATCCACTTTACCTATCCTCAGAAGTGGAGGGAAGTCAGTATTCTTCCATCCCATCGTTTTATAGGTGGCGTGCAGGAAGGCCCTGCCACATATGTGACTGCCTTTGGCTCTCTTTGCAGGTAATGCCTCCTTTTTGTTTTTAGAGAGAATCTCGTTTTGAGTTATCTTCCTGCAGAATTCCCCTCCACCTTTCAAGAGGGATAGTTATACTAGGTAGCATTCTTGGAAAGCCTCTTCTGTATTTTCAGTGGCCTCTTAAAAAGATTTGGCATTTGTTGGCTGTTGGCTTTACTACAGCTTCAGGTATTGATTCAATCCCAACAACCAGTGTGTGTAGTCCTTCATTTTAGCGAAAAGTAGCTCCCCGTATACGTACTCCTTCAGTCATTTGGTTTGTGGTATGCTTGGCCTGCAGGACCCCGAGGTAGGAAGTTTGATCCCAACTTTGCATGTGGGGTGGTAGCAGTACATCAAAGGGCCTCATCTCCATGTTGATTTTAACCCGAGCTCCCATATGGACTGAGTGGTTAGGATCCCAGATGCTTTTGACATTTTACTTTTTGGGATTTTCGACTCCCTTTTCTGGATCCTGATAATGTCACAGTGCCATATTGGAAAAATATAGATGACATCCTGTAGGTCAAAATGGAACAGGTTGATTTTGAAAAGGGAGGGAGAAGATTCTGGATGTACTCTGTGTTCATTGGTGGACAGATCTAACTTAGGAAACCATTCATAAAGAATAAGTGTGTGGACATGGATTCTGGTGGAATTCTCCTTGCCCAGCTACCCCTAGGAAAGTCTCCTTGAATTATTGGGGGCTTGTCTTCAGTTAGAGAATCACTGCATTCTTTGTAGCTATTACTCAGCATAATGAATGAGAACATGGGAGGCTTGGGGAGAGGGAGAGAAAGCAGGAAAAGGGGAAGGAAGTGAGAAAAGGGGGGTGACGGGAGAAATTGAGTACAATGTGGGGTACAATATGCATGTAACCCAGTTTCCTTTCATCCTTCTCTGGACTGTCAGGGTGCATATGCAGACCCTGCCGCTCATGTGACTCCTTCAGCTGTGTCTTCTTTAGTAACCTTCTTGTTATTCTTGGAGAAGCATCTCCTCTGTGAATTTCTCTATCACCCTTCAAGGAGGGTTTTTTGCCTTAGTAAGTTTTCTCAGGGGGCCTCTTTTTCTCTCATATTTTCAAACCACTTCTGCCTTTTTATCTTCCATCTATTCCCCAGTTGACGAATTGCTCATTCTCACTGTCCCTGTCCCCCACCAATGCAATCCCTGGATGGACAAGGGCTTAGGGAGAAAATCAACGATCTGTAAATGGTGGGACTGCTGCTCACTCCCAGGTGCATATGCTTCCTGTCCTTTCTCCAGGGGACATCCAGACCCACCCTCTTGGTTCTACTTGCGTGAGTCAGACACTAGTTCCTGTGTGTCTCAACCCCCATGGCCATCAGTTAGCCTTTCTGTAGCTTTTATCACCAGTTTGCAGCTAGGGGAAAACAATATTTGTCCCTCCCTCATAAGTGTGGAGAAAATGCTCACCACGCCGACAACTCTCTGTGACATTTCTTTTCTCTTTCTTCCACCTCAACTCTTCTGTATCTCTGTGTTGGGTAATGGGCTAGCGCTGAAAGAACCCATTTGAGTGCATGATTTTGTAAGCTGGCCAGACTTTCTGAAGCTCTTTGTCCTTTGCTTGAAGTAAGGGGGAAATAATCCCTGTTCCTCCTTCTTTGGAGTGAAAGGCTTACCACATTCCCTTTCTCAGGGTCTGTGTGTCCACAGGGAGAACACAAAACTTAACTTCTGCGGGAGGTGGAGAGGCACGTCACTCCCCAGCCAGATCTAAACACACAGCTGATCAAGACGCACACACATTGTTGTAACCAGTACTGCTTGAATGTGGGAAGAGTTGTGTTAAGTCTGTGTAATTCTTTTCTTGATTGTAGGGGTGTTCCCAATGGGGAAGTGCCACGATAGAACAGTGGTAGCGGGACAAGTGGACAACTGGGAGCCCACCAGGCTGCCCCAACCCAGCCATGAGGTATCAGTAAAGCAGGGCAGAGTTCTGATTGGAAGGATGTCTAAAAGAAGGTCTCTGCATTGACCAAGGGACTAATGGGGGTGGATGTGCTTAAAGAGCCTGTACCACCTACAGTATCCCTAGGCAGCCAGAGAAAAAATGAAGGGTACTTGATGCCTCATTGTAGGTGAAGCTCTGTGTGGCAGCAGTCCTCCTGGCCTTTATAGTTCCGATATCATAACATTCTCGGACTCCATTGTGCATACTGAAGGGTCTTGTGTGCAGTGATGGACATGCTAATGCTTTTTTCAACTCCCACGGAACCTCTGTGATTAGAGTCTGCCTTCATGGATCAGAGTGTGTTATACGTTAATGTGGCAATGCGATGAGACCCGCAGTTTTCCACCAGCAGATAGGTCAGAAAGCACAGAAGGCTGAAACCTCATCACAGGTGTCCCGGTACCATTACATGGATGACATTATTTAGATTGGAAGGGACAAGAGCAGCAGATGGTCTGCCTTAGAGAGTTGGTCCCACTTCTTAGTAATTGGCACTAACCAGTCACATATTAAGAAATAGCCACCCAAATAAGGAAATGATGCACTTTGGGGTTTTGTTTTCGCTTTCTAATATGTCATTGTTCACATTCATATGTCAGTGAAATAATGGCTTATAGTCTATTAATGCCACTAAAGGCACTCAAAAATGTTCCTGAAATTGTCATTAATATAATGTCTAACATTGGCAGCTCAGTCTCTCTCTCTTTTTTTTTTTTTCTTGCAGTATGCGGGCCTCTCACTGCCGTGGCCTCTCCCATTGCGGAGCACAGGCTCCGGACGTGCAGGCTCAGCGGCCATGGCTCACGGGCCCAGCTGCTCTGCGGCATGTGGGGTCTTCCCGGACCGGGGCACGAACCCGTGTCGCCTGCATCGGCAAGTGGACTCTCAACCACTGCGCCACCAGGGAAGCCCGGCAGCTCAGTCTCTTTGAGGATGTCAAGGTAATGTTGCCATTTGTGCTTTTGTTTTTGGTGCTAGTCTGACACCGCAACTGAGCTCACTCCATTTGAAAGACTGTTGCTGGCTTGTTAGTGAGTAATGATGGACATCGAGAGAGCAACAAAGCAATAGCAGGGGTTTTTAAACCCTCGTATCCCTATCAAGGGATTGGTAACATGAGAAACGCATAGAGTTGTTAGAACCCAATGAGCCTTCATGTTTATGTGGAAGTGGCACATCAAGGAAAGAAGTTAACTGGGCATTAGTGGTGTCTCGTAGCTATAGGAAAATGTATCCAGTGACTCTCCAGGTATGGCTCTCTTAGATGTATGGATTTGAGTCATCAACTCAGGCTACTTGATGGCTTTGGTATACCAAGTTTCTTGTGGGTGGTTGGGTCTAGTTTATGGACTTATCCACAAAATTAAAGTCTAGTGGTGAACGTGAGCCAGTGTAGCTGCACAGTACCAAAGAAAAGCATTTACACCTGTACCTGCAATGGGAATTCTGCTCAATTAGTAGAGTTTGGGGTGTGGTGCTTGTCCTGGAGAATAAGCCCCCAAATGCATTGTGCTACATTTTTACCGACTCCTGGTATAAGTTAATGTCTTGGTAGTGTGGGCTGGTGGCTGGCACCTGAAAGACTGGATGATCAAGTTTTAGCCTTTGTTGGAGTGAACCTTATCAGCAGAATGCTAAAGGTGCATACCGTCTGTTCATGTGTTTTATGAATACCCGTGGATAAAGACCCTTTGAGGGAAATTCAGTGGAATCAACAAGCTCATCAGACATGTCCTGCCCAGGTTAGGACCAGTGCCAACTGCAATGGTAATTCATCTGCAGTTTGGGACCTGGCCCAAAACAAGACCTAGAGATTTCATCACATGAGGCCATGGAATCCTGGAAATGTGCAGAGTGCCAACTGGACAGTTGAGTAGAGGGGATCTCTGGGCCCCAGAGACAAAAATGCTAGAGCTGGTATTCTACTCTCTTTTCAAGTGTACCATTGGTCATAGGCAGCAGTAGATACCTTTTCTGAGTATGGTATTGCCAAACCCGTTCTCAGGGCAGATTGGGGAATTTCTGTAAGAGACTTAGACTTTGCTTCATTTTGGGATTCGCTGGCTGCATCCAATCAGACAATGATGACTGATTGTAGGAAGAAATACTCAGCATTTTGAGCTACTTGGGATGTTTGCTGGATCGGTGATGCTCTGTTGAATAGCCAGGTAGCAGGTACCACTGCAGGATGGCTTGGATTCTCATAGAAGAAACTGAAAAAGAAAAAGGGATGACTGCTGCTCAGTTTTCAGTGGAACACTTGCTTAAGAAACCTAGTTTGAGTTCTAAATGTGGCAGTTCCCCAGGAGGGAGCCTCCCATTTACAAAGAATGTTTAATTATGTCTTTTATTTATTTATCATCGATTATTTTATTGCACTTAGATTTTCAGTCATAGTTAGAAAGAGAGTTTCTCAACAGGTTATTGGGGAAATCATCCATATTTTATCCTAGTAATTGTGTGATTTCAGGTTTTTTTTACATTTATGTATCTGATACATTTGCAGATTATTTTTATGCA
>NW_006790779.1:313530-324637 GCF_000442215.2 Lipotes vexillifer | reverse complement strand
CTTTCCCTGAATGGTTTGAGATGTCAGATTTTTTCTGGTTTTAGCTTCATATGTACTATCTCCTGACTTTCTGTTCTAGTTTACTGGTTTTCTGTCTATAAGCACTGCACTTGTAATTCTAGGGTAAAACACCTCAAAGCCTTCCTATCCGATTTTCTTTTTTCTTTTTTTCATTAATCTTTATCAGAGTATAGTTGCTTTACAATGTTGTGTTAGTTTCTACTGTACAGCAAGATGAATCAGCTATACGTATACATATATCCCCGCTTTTTTGGATTTCCTTCCCATTTAGGTCACCACAGAGCATTAAGTAGAGTTCCCTGTGCTATACAGTATGTTCTCATTAGTTATCTATTTTATACATAGTATCAATAGTATATACAAACTGCTCATGCAGCTCAATATCAAAAAAACAACCCAATCCAAAAATGGGCAGAAGACCTAAATAGACATTTCTCCAAAGAAGACATACAGACTGCCAACAAACACATGAAAGAATGCTCAACATCATTAATCATTAGAGAAATGCAAATCAAAACTGCAGTGAGGTATCACCTCACACCAGTTAGAATGGGCATCATCAGAAAATCTACAAACAACAAATGCTGGAGAGGGTGTGGAGAAAAGGGAACCCTCTTGCACTGTTGGTGGGAATGTAAATTGATACAGCCACTATGGAGAACAGTATGGAGGTTACTTAAGAAACTAAAAATAGAACTACCATATGACCCAGCAATCCCACTACTGAGCATATACTGAGAAAACCATAATTCAAAAAGACATATGCACCCCAATATTTATTGCAATACTGTTTACAATAGCCAGGTCATGGACGTAACCTAAATGTCCATCAGCAGGTGAATGGATAAAGAAGATGTGGTAAATGTATACAATGGATTATTACTCAGCCATAAAAAGGAACGAAACTGGGTCACCTAAATGACCTTGGGTATGATGGTGACTTTTTAGGTATAACACCGAAGGCATGATCCCTGAAAGAAATAATTGGTAAGCTGGACTTCATTAAAATTAGAAACTCCTGCTCTTTGAAAGACATTGTCAAGAGAATGAGGAGATAAGTCATAGAATGGGAGAAAGTATTTGTGAAAGACACATTGGATAAAAGACTCCTATCCAAAATATACAAAAGTTCTTAAAACTCAATCATAAGAAAATAAACAGCCCTATTAAAAACTTGGTGAAAGATCTGAAAAGATACTTCACCAGGGAAGATTTACAGATAGCAAGTGAGCATTTGAAAAGATGTTCAGTATCACATACCATTAGGGAGCTGCAAATTAAAACAACGGTGAGAGAATACTGCACATATATTAGAATGGCCAAAATCTGGAACATTAACAACACCAAATGCTGACGAGGATATGGAGCAGTAGGAACTCTCATTCACTGATGGTGGGAATGTAAAATGGTACAGCCACTTTGGACAGGTTGGTAGTTTCTTACAAAACTAAATATACTCATCATACAGTCTAGCAGTTGCGCTCCTTGGTATTTACCCAAAGCTGCTGAAAACTTATGTTCACACAAAGACATGCACATGGTATCTATAGCAGTTTTTTTCATAATTGTCAAATTGGGAAGAAGTCAAGATGTCCTTCAGTAGGTGAATGGGAAAACTGTGGTATATTCAGACAATGGATTATTATCCGGTGCTTAACAGAAATGAGCTCTCATGCCATGAAAAGACATGGAGGAAAGTTAAATATATATTATTAGGTGAAAGAAGACGATCCGAAAAGGCCACATACTGTATTATTCCAACTCTATGACATTCTGGAAAAGGCAAAACTATGGAGACAGTAAAAGAATCAGTGGTTGCCAGGATTTAGTGGAGAGGAAGCTATGAATAGGCAGAGTACACGGGATTTTGGGGGTAGTGACACTATTTTGTTTGATACTATTATGGCATACAAATGTCATTATACATTTGTTGACACTCATAGTATGTATAGTACCAAGAGTGAATCCTGATGTAAAATACAGTCTTTGAGTGATAATGATATGTCAGTGTAGGTTCGTTGATTGTAACACAGGTACCACTCTGGTGGAAATTGTTCATAGTGGCGGAGGTTGTGCATGGGGGCACAGGGGGTAGATGGGAATTCTCTGTACTTTCCACTTAGTTTTTCTGTGAACCTACACTTCTAGAAGTGATTGGCTTAAGAACTTCTAGAAAACCACGTTTTGCAAAGCATATGGTAAGCTTGTTCAGTTTGGATGCACTTATATAACACGTGAATCCAGCTCATCCCATTACATAAGACTACTTGAAAGGCATCCACATTGACCAAGAACATGACCTAGAAACATTCCAACAAGCTGTTCAGACCACATTTCCACTTGGGTAAATCACCCATGAAGCACGTTTGGAGTGAAATTGTCGCTGACTGACATTTTTGCAAACTGGAACCAGTGTCAAAATGATGTATCCACTAGGCATTGGCACCTTTTGAGACTCCTTTTGATTCTTGCCTGAAACTACCACCTGATCTACCCCGTTTGAAAGACTGTTTCAGGCTTATTAGTCGTGTTAGTGGACATCAAGAGAATAACAAAGCAAGAGCAGATGTTGTAGTTACGACTTCCCTTCATGGGATGTATCCCAAATGAAAACATGAACAGAGTGGGTATTCTCCAAGAAACATCCACTTTTAAGTGGAAGTGGTGTATCCAGTGAAGAAATAAACCAGGCATTAATGGTGTTTCAGAGGAACAGGAAATTGTGTAGTGTTACCTTCTTGATTTGGCTGTCTGATGTGTAGGGGCTCTGCCAGCATCTCTGGCAGCTCTATTACAACCAAGTTTATGAGGATGCCTGGGTCTGGTTTAGTTAAGTTAAAGGCAGATGTCTTGCAGTTGTCTGCAGTAGCTTACAACCCTGGTAAAAACTACATCTGTGAATGGAAAAGGGCATTCTGCTCAATAGGTGGAGATACGGGCTGTGCTTTTTATTCTGGAAAAATAACCCCCAAAATGCACTTTGTTACATTTGATTGACTCCTAGCCAGGGGCCCTTGGGTTGACAGTATGGACTGACTCCTAGCAGGGCAATGACTAGATGATCAAGTCTCAGCCTCTCTGGAGACAAACTTTATCAACACATTGTGAAAGACACCTCCTTTATGTGTCCCTTGTGCATACCCAGGGATAAGGGTCATTTGTGGATGAAAACTCAGTGAAATCAACAAGAGCATAGCATCAGTACCTGCACTGCCCAGGTTAGGACCATGGTCACCTGGATAGACTATATGCATCAAGGCATAGTTATCCATCCACAACTTGGGACCTGGTCCAAAACCAAGACTCACTGACTCCAGCATATCAGGCCAAGGAGCCTGGAAATGTGTGCAGAGTGTCAGCTGCCCAGTGGAGTGTGTGTGTGTGTGTGTGTGTGTGTGTGTGTGTGTGTGTGTGTGTGTATGTGTGTGTGTGTGTGGTTATCTCTGGTTTCCAAAGTCAGAAGTGCCAGAACTGGTATAGGTGATGTACAATATTATATAAGTTTCAGTTGTAATACAACATAGTGATTCATAATTTTTAAAAGTTAGACTCCATTTATAATTATAAAATATTGGCTATATTCCCCATGTTGTACAATATATCCTTATACCTTATTTTATACCTAATAGTTTGTACCTCTTATTCCCCTGCCTCTATGTTGCCCCTCTCCCCTTCCCTCTCCCTACTAGTTTGTTCCCTAAATCTGTGAGTCTGCCTCCTTTTTGTTATATTCACTAGTTTGTTGTATTTTTTAGATTCCAAATATAAGTGATACCATACAGTATTTGTCTTTCTCTGTCTGACTTATTTCACTTAGCATAATGCCCTCCAAGTCCATCCATGTTGCTGCAAATGGCAAAATTTCATTCGTCTTTATGGCTGAGTAGTATTCCATTGTATATATATACCATATCTTCTTTATTTTTTTATCTGTTGATGGTCACTTAGGTTGCTTCCATATCTTGGCAATTGTAAATAATGCTGCTATGAGCATTGCGGTGCATGTAGTTTTTTGAATTAGGGTTTTTGTTTTTTTTCCAGATATACACTCAGGAATGGAATTGTTGGGTTATGTGGTAGTTCTATTTTTAGTTTTTTGAGAAACCTCCTTACTCTTTTTCACAGTGGCTGCACCAATTTACATTCCCACCAACAGTGTACAAGGGTTTCCTTTTCTCCATATCCTTGTCAACATTTGTTTTTTGTTTTGTTTTGTTTTGTTTTTTGCGGTACGCGGGCCTCTCACTTCTGTGGCCTCTCCCGTTGTGGAGCACAGCCTCCGGATGTGCAGGCTCAGCGGCCATGGCTCACGGGTCCAGCCGCTCCGCGGCATGTGGGATCCTCCCGGACCGGGACACGAACCCGTGTCCCCTGCATTGGCAGGCGGACTCTCAACCACTGCGCCACCAGGGAAGCCCTGTTTTCTTTTTGATGATAGCCATTCTGACAAGTGTGAGGTGGTATCTCGTTGTGGTTTTAATTTGCATTTCTCTTATGATTAGTGATTTTGAGCAACTTTATGTGCCTATTTGCCATCTTTATGTCTCCTTTAAAAAAAAGTCTATTCAGGGCTTCTGCCCACTTTTTAATGTTTGATTTTTTGATGTTGAGTTGTATGAGCTATTTATATATGTTGGACATTAACTGCTTATTGGTCATATCATTTGCAAATGTTTTCTCCCATTCAGTAAGTTGTCTTTTCGTTTTGTTGATGGTTTCCTTTGCTGTGCAAAAGCTTTTAGGTTTAATTAGGTCCCATTTGTTTATTTTTACTTTTATTTCTTTTATTTTGGGAGACAGATCAAAGAAGTATATTGCTATGATTTACAGTATATCAAAGAGTGTTCCACCTGTGTTTTCTTCAGGAGTTTTACAGTTTCCAGTCTTACGTTTAGGTCCTTAATCCATTTAGAGTTTGTTTTTTTATATGGTGTTAGAGAATGTTCTGATTTCATTCTTTTACATGTAGCTGCCCAGTTTTCCCAGCACCACTTACTGAAGAGACTGTCTTTTCCCGTTGTATATTCTTTCCTCCTTTGTTGTAGATTAATTGACCATAAGTGTGTGGGTTTATTTCTGGGCTCTCTATTCTGTTCAATTTATGTATGTGTCTGTTTTTGTGCCAGTACCATGCTGTTTTGATTACTTTAGCTTTATAGTATAGTCTCAAGTCAGGAAGAGTGATTTTCCTCCAGCTCTCCTCTTCTTTCTCAAGATTGTTTTGGCTATTCAGGGTCCAATTTTTTTTTTTAATGTGGTAAAATACATAACGTAAAATTTACCGTCCTAATCATTTTTAACTGTATTCGGTGGTGTTAAGTACATTCACATTGTTGTGCTGCCAACGCCACTATCCATCTCCAGAACACTTTTTAATCTTATAAAACTGAAACTCTTTACCCATTAAACAAGATCTCCCCATAGTCCCCTCACCCCAGCCCCTGGAAACCACCATTCTACTTTCTGTTTCTATGATTTTGACTACTCTAAGTACCTCATATAAATGGAATCAGACAATATTTGTATTTTTGTGACTGGATTATGTCACTTAGCGTAATGTCCTCAAGGTTCATTCATGTTGTAGCATAAGTCAGAATTTCCTTCTTTTAAAGGCTAAGTAATATTCCATTTTATGTATATACCACATTTTGCTTACTCATTGCAACCCACTTGGGTTGCTTTCACATTGTAGCTACTATGAATAATATTGCTATGAACATGGATTTACAGATATCTCTTTGAGACTCTGCCTTCAATTCTTTTGGGTATATATACCCAGGAGTGGAATTGCTGGATCTTATGCCAGTTCTATTTTTAATTCTTTGAGGAAATGCCATACTGTTTTCTGAAGTGACTGTCCCATTTTACATTCCCACCAACAGTTCACTAGGGGTCCAATGTCTCCACATCCTGGCCAACACTTGTTATTTTATGTCATTTTTTTTTTGAGTAGCCATCTTAATGGGTATGTGGTGGCATCTCATTGTACTTTTCATTTGCATTTCCCTAATGATTAGTGATGTTAAGCATCTTTCACGTGCTTATTAGTCATTTGTATACCTTCTTTGGAGAATTGCTTATTCAAGTCTTTTGTCCATTTTTTTTGTGGTACACGGGCCTCTCACTGCTGTGGCCTCTCCCACTGTGGAGCATAGGCTCCGGACGCTCAGGCTCAGCGGCCATGGCTCACGGGCCCAGCCGCTCTGCGGCATGTGGGATCTTCCCGGACCAGGGCACGAACCTGCGTCCCCTGCATCGCAGACTCTCAACCACTGCGCCACCAGGGAAGCCCTCCTTTGTCCAATTTTTAATTGGTGGTTGTTGTTGAGCCTACCCTATGATTTTTAGGCTCCCCTGTTTTTCATCTTATTTCTCTGACTGTTTCTTCTCTGATTTGTCTTTCTCCTCCCACCCTCTAAGATTTGGTGTTTTCCAAGGGTCTGTCTTTTTTTAAAAAATAATCAATCAATCAATCAATTAATTAATTAATGTATGGCTGCGTTGGGTCTTCACTGCTGTGCGTGCGCTTTCACTAGTTGCGGCGAGCGGGGGCTGCTCTTCATTGTGGTGAGAGGGCTTCTCATTGCGGTGGCTCCTCTTGTTGTGGAGCATGGGTTCTAGATGCGCAGGCTTCAGTAGTTGTGGCTCACGAGCTCTAGAGTGCAGGCTCATTAGTTGTGGCGCACAGGCTTAGTTGCTGTGCAGCATGTGGGATATTCCCGGACCAGGGATCGAACCTGTATTCCCTGCATTGGCAGGTGGATTCTTAACCACTCTGCCACCAGGGAAGCCCCCAAGGATCTGTCTTTATACTCCTTGTCTCTGGTCCCTCCTTTGCCAAGTCTTGCCAGTGTGAAGATGGTATCTCCATCCATATTTCATCTCTCGATATCTCACATTTGCTTCCAGCTCCCTGCTCTAACATCTCCATGTGTTCATTTTTCTCTTATGTGAAATTCTAGATGGGAACTCTAGAGTTGGTTGTTGGGCTGCTGTCTTGTGACTCTGCCATCTTCCTTCACATGGTCAGGGATTGCTCACCACCACGTCCAGCCTGTAGGAGAGGAGAGAAAGGGAAGGGGCTAAGGTTTGTTTCAGGGGCCCTAGACATTTGCTCAGGTAAAACTTCTAATTATATAAACGAAAGTAAGTGTGAATGTTGATAACCACCAGAAGAAGGAGCCCACAGACATTGGCCTACTGCATCTTCTGTGGGTTCTGAGTCATGAAGGAAGACTCAACACACAAAGCAGTGGTTGGAACAATGTTTTTCTCACAGAAAGGAGAAGAGACACAGCAAGATCAGCATCTGTAGTGTGTGCCAGTCTCTTGTGGCCATCAAGTCCCTCAGGATAACTGACACAGGATGATGGACTGCATGCACCCCTCTTGTGCTGCAGGTGAAGACCCTGTTCTCTTCCTGATGGCGGGTGGAGGTGTGAGGGTTGGGGAGCAAATGTACTGGTGGGGCAGGCAAGGTGCCACATGGTGCACATGCTTAAGCAATACAAGGAAGTTTATGGTTTTCCCAGAACAGGGGAGAATCATTCAGGGGAAAAGTTTCTTCCTGGAAAGAATCTGGGGCCACATGGCAGCTTAGCACCCCAGCTTCTATTTAGGGGAATGCTTTAGGGCCAGGGCACTTATTGGGCAATCTTGAGGTGGGGGGCAATGGGTCATGCAATGGTTATTTACTCAATAGTATTCTAACCAAATCTGGAGTACATTAGAGAATTATTAGAGCTGCTCCTTCTGTATCAACTGTTGTCATGTCCTCAGGACAGATCAATCTGAAGGGTCATCTCATTACAATAGTGTCTTACTTGTGGTTCCTTTTCTTCTTTCTGTTGTCCTTGACTAATAACTTTAAACATCCCAGTTATTTTAATGGATATTTAAACTTTATTCTACTTGGGAAATTGTTAGTTCAGTTCAAAGCTATTCAGAGGTGGTGTCCATTGCATAGCACCACAGTGGATAGGGCTCTGGTCAAGATGGCACCGAGGACATCTCTTGCAGTTTTTTTCAGTATGTTTCCTGGGGATGGGAGCTTTGACATGGAGGAGGATCCAAATGAAGATACTTGTAGTGTTGGAGTGTAAATAATCCTTGTGAAAATGTCCTTGTCCGGGAGTCTGTCTGGTCAGTACAAACCTTTGCCTGACTCCTGTGATGTAGTAAATGCCATGCAGTATTCTGTAGCCAGATTCAAGGGGGCCATGAGGACTGGGAAAATAAATCCTGATGCCAGAAATATGACTAAATGCTCATTTCACAATACATACGCTCCTCTAATATAATGTTCTTCTTCTAGAATGCAAACTTGGAAAGGAAAGAAACCTTAGCTGAGAAAGTTCTCAGGCAGAGAATCATATGTGCTGTAGGCTCATCTGTATGACTGTGACTACTGCAGGCATAGGAGGGGACACTGATAAAGCCTTTCTATACTCTAGAATAGCGAAAGCAACATGATCAGTGCTGTGGAACATAGTGTTTGCTACACATTTGTCCTCCCATCAGTGATGATATGGCACATTCATAATTTGGTTTTTCAGTTCTTGTATTCCACCAGGACTTCTTTGCCATGTTCAGAAAGAATGTAATTCGCATGACCAGACATATTTGATGTGCTCTACATGACATAAGCACCCTAGAGGAAAAATCTGGCAATAAAATTACATGTTATGTAGAATAGGAGCAAGCTAGGACTGAGGACACAATACCAATTTGCATGAGAACCAAGTCTGAGCATAAACTTAGGTGGAGTATGATTCTTGACCCTTCCCTCTGATCAGTTTGTGAATGATTATCAAAATAGTTTTTATTTTATTTTAAATGGGAAAAAGTGCAATAATGTGTTTTCAGAAGACTTTTCCTCTCTTTCTATTGATATATTGTCCATTACACTTGTTCCTTGTATGTTAAGAATTTTGGATCAAATAGCAAGAAGTTTTACTTTTACAACCACAAATTCATGTAACCAAGAATCAGAGAAGAGTAATGAAGTAGAATGACTGTTAAAGTGAAAAATGTTTCTGTGCAAAACTTAGTAGTTCCACTAGATGGTAGTAAACAGTTACATTTTATACCTTTACAGTGATTGTGTTATTTACACAATGCTCAGTTTTCTAAACTTAGACAGTTCTCAAAAAGGAAAATTCTATCTGAAATACTGCTTCCTTTGGAGAGGGTAGAGCACAGTTGAGTTCAAATCTCTAAAAGAAAGTTCTGATAAGACTTCTGTTTCCTAATAAAGTAGTCTCTGTTCAAATGGCAGAAAACACCAGTTCCAGGCATGGTTCTTGGTGACTTTGGACTCACACTGGATAAAATTTTGCAGAAAAATGTGAGTCCTTTATGACTGTTTCTCCTAATGTTATACAATGTGTATGCTTAGAAATGACTTCTCTGGATTTCCATGGTGGGCCATGAAGTTGTTTGTGTTGAATAAAATTTGAAATTACAGAGAACACTTAGAGGAGGTAAATTTGACAATGGAATAAAAGTAAAAATAAACATTTAAAAACAAGATTTTATCTGCTTTTGACCTACTTCCTACAGACTCTTCATTAGTTTTGCCAAGCAGAATCTCCTACTGGTAGTCTGTTATGGTGGTTCATGATTTAACTAAGGGTAACCTAATTGAAAATAGACACTTCACAGGAGGGATACAATTGAAGGAAGTAAATGAGTGGTATTCCATAATATGTACGCACAACAAACAGTTCATTTAATCATTTGCCCATTGAGAGACATTTGGGCTCTTTTCAGTTTTTGGCTGTTACAAAGAAAGCTGCTCTGAACATTAACGTACAGGTTTTTTGCATGACCATAAATTCCATTCCTCTGGGATAAATACCCAGGATTGCAATTACTGAGTCATATGGTAGTTACATGTTTAGTTTTAAAATAATCCATCAAATTTTTCCAGAGTGGCTGTACCATTTTATACTTCCACCAGCAACGTGTGAGTGATCCAGTTTCTCCACATGCTTCTCAGCCTACGGTTCTGTCATTATTTTATATTTTAGCCATTATGATAGGTATGTAGTGATATATATATATTTTAAAAATAGTTATTTCTTATTTTGTAATTTTTTATGGCCTCTTGTTCTTGCTTAATCTTAGTGTAATATATTTTTCAAGGGTAATTACTGCATTTTTTTAACATCTTTATCGGAGTATAATTGCTTTACAATGGTGTGTTAGTTTCTGCTTCATAACAAAGTGAATCAGTTATGTATATACATATGTTCCCATATCTCTTCCCTCTTGCATCTCCCTCCCTCCCACCCTCCCTATCACACCCCTCTAGGTGGTCAAAAAGCACCCTCCCTGTGCTATGCGGCTGCTTCCAACTAGCTATCTATTTTACATTTGGTAGCGTATATATGTCCATGCCACTCTCTCACTTTGTCACAGCTTACCCTTCCCCCTCCCCATATCCTCAAGTCCATTCTCTACTAGGTCTGTGTCTTTATTCCCGTCTTGCCCCTAGGTTCTTCATGACCTTTTTTTTTTCTTCTTAGATTCCATATATATGTGTTAGCATATGGTATTTGTTTTTCTCTTCCTGACTTACTTCACTCTGTATGACAGACTCTAGGTGCATCCATCTCACTACAAACAATTCAATTTTGTTTCTTTTTATGGCTGAGTAATATTCCATTGTATATATGTGCCACATCTTCTTTATCCATTCTTCTGTTGAGGGACACTTAGGTTGCTTCCATGTCCTGGCTATTGTAAATAGAGCTGCAGTGAACATTTTGGCACATGACTCTTTTTGAATTATGGTTTTCTCAGGGCATATGCCCAGTAGTGGGATTGCTGGGTCATATGGTAGTTCTACTTTTAGGTTTCTAAGGAACCTCCATACTGTTCTCCATAGTGGCTGTATCAATTTACATTCCCACAGCAGTGCAAGAGGGTTCCCTTTTCTCCACACCCTCTCTAGCATTTATTGTTTCTAGATTTTTTGATGATGGCCATTCTGACTGGTGAGAGATGATATCTCATTGTAGTTTTGATTTGCATTTCTCTAATGATTAATGATGTTGAGCATTCTTTCATGTGTTTGTTGGCA
>NW_006790779.1:256447-313485 GCF_000442215.2 Lipotes vexillifer | reverse complement strand
TTGCAGTACGTGGGCCTCTCACTGTTGTGGCCTCTCCCGTTGTGGAGCACAGGCTCCGGACACGCAGGCTCAGCGGCCAAGGCTCACGGGCCTAGCCGCTCCACGGCATGTGGGATCTTCCAGGACCAGGGCACTAACCCGTGTCCCCTGCATCGGCAGGCGGGCTCTCAACCACTGCGCCACCATGGAAGCCCCTTTCTGCCCATTTTTGGATTGGGTTGTTTGTTTTTTTGGTATTGAGCTGCATGAGCTGCTTGTAAATTTTGGAGATTAATCCTTTGTCAGTTGCTTCATGTGCAAATGTTTTCTCCCATTCTGAGGGATGTCCTTTGGTCTTGTTTATGGTTTCCTTCGCTGTGCAAAAACTTTTTAAGTTTCATTAGGTCCCATTTGTTTATTTTTGTTTTTATTTCCATTTTTCTAGGAGGTGGGTCAAAAAGGATCTTGCTGTGATTTATGTCATAGAGTGTTCTGCCTAAGTTTTCCTCTAAGAGTTTGATAGTGTCTGGCCTTACATTTAGGTCTCTAATCCATTTTGAGTTTATTTTTGTGTATGGTGTTAGGGAGTGTTCTAATTTTATACTTTTACATGTACCTGTCCAGTTTTCCCAGCACCACTTACTGAAGAGGCTGTCTTTTCTCCACTGTATATTCTTGCCTCCTTTATCAAAGATAAGGTCACCATATGTGCGTGGATTTATCTCTGGGCTTTCTATCCTGTTCCATTGATCTTTCTGTTTTTGTGCCAGTAGCATACTGTCTCGATTACTGTAGCTTTGTAGTATAGTCTGAAGTCAAGGAGCCTGATTCCTCCAGCTCCGTTTTTCTTTCTCAAGATTGCTTTGGCTATTCGAGGTCTTTTGCGTCTTCATACAAATTGTGAAACTTTTTGTTCCAGTTCTGTGAAAAATGCCAGTGGTAGTTTGATAGGGATTGCATTGAATCTGTAGATTGCTTTAGGTAGGAGAGTCATTTTCACAATGTTGATTCTTCCAATCCAAGAACATGGTATATCTCTCCATCTATTTGTATCATCTTTAATTTCTTTCATCAGTGTCTTATAATTTTCTGCCTATAGGTCTTTTGTCTCCTTAGGTAGGTTTATTCCTAGATATTTTATTCTTTCTGTTGCAATGGTAAATGGGAGTGTTTTCTGTTTTTTTGGGGGGGGGAGTGTTTTCTTAATTTCACTTTCAGATTTTTCATCATTAATGTATAGGAATGCTAGAGATTTCTGTGCATTGATTTTGTATCCTGCTACTTTACAGAATTCATTGATTAGCTCTAGTAGTTTTCTGGTAGCACCTTTAGGATTCTCTACGTATAGTATCATGTCATATGCAAACAGTGCCAGCTTTACTTCCTCTTTTCTGATTTGGATTCCTTTTATTTCTTTTTCTTCTCTGATTGCTGCGGCGAAAACATCCAAAACTATGTTGAGTAATAGTGGTGAGAGTGGGCAACCTTGTCTTGTTCCTGATCTTAGTGGAAATGGTTTCAGTTTTTCACCATTGAGGACGATGTTGGCTGTGGGTTTGTCATACATGGCCTTTATTATGTTGAGGAAAGTTCCCTCTATGCCTACTTTCTGCAGGGTTTTTATTGTAAATTGGTATTGAATTTTGTCAGAAGCTTTCTCTGCCTCGATTGAGATGATCATATGGTTTTTCTCCTTCAATTTGTTAATATGGTGTATCACATTGATTGATTTGTGTATATTGAAGAATCCTTGCATTCCTGGGATAAACCCCACTTGATCGTGGTGTATGATCCTTTAAATGTGCTGTTGGGTTGTTTGCTAGTATTTTGTTGAGGATTTTTTGCATCTGTGTTCATCAGTGATATTGGCCTGTAGATTTCTTTCTTTGTGACATCCTTGTCTGGTTTTGGTATCAGCGTGATGGTGGCCTCGTAGAATGAGTTTCGGAGTGTTCCTCCCTCTGCTGTATTTTGGAAGAGTTTAAGAAGTTTAGGTGTTAGCTCTTCTCTAAATGTTTGATAGAATTCGCCTGTGAAGCCTTCTGGTCCTGGGCTTTTGTTTGTTTGAAGATTTTTAATCAAGTTTTAATTTCAGTGCTTGTGATTGGTCTGTTCATATTTTCTATTTCTTCCTGGTTCAGTCTTTGAAGATTGTGCATTTCTAAGAATTTGTCCATTTCTTCCAGGTTGTCCATTTTATTGGCATAGAGTTGCTTGTAGTAATCCCTCATGATCTTTTTTATTTCTGCAGTGTCAGCTGTTACTTCTCCTTTTTCATTTCTATTGATTTGAGTCTTCTCCCTTTTCTTCTTGATGAGTCTGGCTAATGGTTTATCAATGTTGTTTATCTTCTCAAAGAACCAGCTTTTAGTTTTATTGATCTTTGCTATCGTTTCCTTCATTTCTTTTTCATTTATTTCTGATCTGATCTTTATGATTTCTTTCCTTCTGCTAACTTTGGGTTTTTTTGTTCTTTCTCTAATTGCTTTAGGTGCAAGATTAGGTTGTTTATTCGAGATGTTTCCTGTTTCTTAAGTTATGATTGTATTGCTATAAACTTCCCTCTTAGAAATGCTTTTGCTGCATCCCATAGGTTTTGGGTCGTCGTGTCTCCATTATCATTTGTTTCTAGGTATTTTTTGATTTCCTCTTTGATTTCTTCAGTGATCACTTCGTTATTAAATAGTGTATTGTTTAGCCTCCATGTGTTTGTATTTTTTACAGATCTTTTCCTGTAATTGATATCTAGTCTCATGGCGTTGTGGTCGGAAAAGATACTTGATACAATTTCAATTTTCTTAAATTTACCAAGGCTTGATTTGTGACCCAAGATATGATCTATCCTGGAGAATGTTCCATGAGCACTTGAGAAAAATGTGTATTCTGTTGTTTTTGGATGGAATGTCCTATAAATATCAATTAAGTCCATCTTGTTTAATGTATCATTTAAACCTTGTGTTTCCTTATTTATTTTCATTTTGGTTGATCTGTCCATTGGTGAAAGTGGCGTGTTACAGTCCCCTATGATAAATGTGTTACTGTTGATTTCCTCTTTTATGGCTGTTAGTATTTGCCTTATGTACTGAGGTGCTCCTATGTTGGGTGCATAAATATTTACAATTGTTATATCTTCTTCTTGGATCGATCCCTTGATCATTATGTAGTGTCCTTCTTTGTCTCTTTTAATAATCTTTATTTTAAAGTCTGTTTTGTCTGATATGAGAATTGCTTCTCCAGCTTTCTTTTGGTTTCCATTTGCATGGAATATCTTTTTCCATCCCCTTACTTTCAGTCTGTATGTGTCTCTAGGTCTGAAGTGGTCTCTTGTAGACAGCATATATATGGGTCTTGTTTTTGTATCCATTCAGCCAGTGTGTGTCTTTTGGTGGGAGCATTTAATCCATTTACATTTAAGGTAATTATCGATATGTATGTTCCTATTCCCATTTCCTTAATTGTTTTGGGTTTGTTATTGTAGGTCTTTTCCTTCTGTTGTGTTTCTTGCCTAGAGAAGTTCCTTTAGCATTTGTTGTAAAGCTGGTTTGGTGGTGCTGAACTCTCTCAGGTTTTGCTTGTCTGTAAAGGTTTTCATTTCTCCATCGAATCTGAATGAGATCCTTGCTGGGTCGAGTAATCTTGGTAGCAGGTTTTTCTCCTTCATCACTTTAAATATGTCCTGCCAGTCCCTTCTGGCTTGCAGAGTTTCTGCTGAAAGATCAGCTGTTAACCTTATGGGGATTCCCTTGTGTGTTTATTTGTTGTTTTTCCCTTGCTGCTTTTAATATGTTTTCCTTGTGTTTAATTTTTGACAGTTTGATTAATATGTGTCTTGGCGTGTTTTCCTTGGATTTATCCTGTATTGGACTCTGTGCTTCCTGGACTTGATAAACTATTTCCTTGCCCATATTAGGGAGGTTTTCAACTATAATCTCTTCAAATATTTTCTCAGTTCCTTACTTTTTCTCTTCTTCTGGAACCTCTGTAATTCGAATGTTGGTGCGTTTAATGTTGTCCCAGAGGTCTCTGAGACTGTCCTCCGTTCTTTACATTCTTTTTTCTTTATTCTGCTCTGCAGTAGTTATTTCCACTAGTCTATCTTCCAGGTCACTTATCCTTTCTTCTGCCTCAGTTATTCTGCTATTGATCCCATCTAGAGTATTTTTAATTTCATTTATTGTGTTGTTCATTGTTGTTTGTTTCATCTTTAGTTCTTCTAGGTCCTTGTTACATGTTTCTTGCATTTTCTCTATTCTGTTTCCAAGATTTTGGATCATCTTTACTATCATTATTCTGAATTCGTTTTCAGGTAGACTGCCTATTTCCTCTTCATTTGTTAGGTCTGGTGGGTTTTTATCTTGCTCCTTCATCTGCTGTGTGTTTTTTTGTCTTCTCATTTTGCTTATTTTACTGTGTTTGGGGTCTCCTTTTTGCAGGCTGCAGGTTCGTAGTTCCCGTTGTTTCTGGTGTCTGTCCCCAGTGGCTAAAGTTGGTTCAGTGGGTTGTGTAGGCTTCCTGGTGGAGGGGACTAGTGCCTGTGTTCTGGTGGATGAGGCTGGATCTTGTCTTTCTGTTGGGCAGGTCCACGTCTGGTAGTGTGTTTTGGGGTGTCTGTGGACTTATTATGATTTTAGGCAGCCTCTCTGTTAATGGGTGGGGCTGTGTTCCTGTCTTGCTAGTTGTTTGGCATAGGGTGTCCAGCACTGTAGCTTGCTGGTCGTTGAGTGAAGCTGGGTGCTGGTGTTGAGATGGAGATCTCTGGGAGATTGATGCCATTTGATATTACGTGGAGCTGGGAGGTCTCTTGTGGACCAGTGTCCTGAAGTTTGCTCTCCCACCTCAGAGGCTCAGCACTGACTCCTGGCTGCAGCACCAAGAGCCTTTCGTCCACATGGCTCAGAATAAAAGGGAGAAAAAGTAGAAAGAAAGAAAGAAAGAAAGGAAGGAAGGAAGGAAGGAAGAGAGGAAGGAAAGAGGAAAGAGGATAAAATAAAGTAAGATAAAATAAAATAAAGTTATTAAAATTAAAAAGAATTATTAAGAAAAAAAATTTTTTTAAAGAAAAAAAAACGGACGGATAGAACACTAGGACAAATGGTGAAAGAAAAGCTATACAGACAAAAATCTCACACAGAAGCATACATATACACACTCACAAAAAGAGGAAAAGGGGGAAAAAATAATAAATCGTGCTCTTAAAGTCCACCTCCTCAATTTGGGATGATTTGTTGCCTATTCATGTATTCCACAGATGCAGGGTACATCAGTTGATTGTGGAGCTTTAATCCGTTGCTTCTGAGGATGCTGGGAGAGATTTCCCTTTCTCTTCTTTGTTCGCACGGCTCCCAGGGCTCAGCTTTGGATTTGGCCCCGCCTCTGCGTGTAGGTCGCCCGGAGGGTGTCTGTTCTTCGCTCAGACAGGACGGGGTTAAAGGAGCAGATGCTTCGGGGGCTCTGGCTCACTCAGGCCTGGGGGAAGGAAGGGTGCAGATGCGGGGCGTGCCTGCGGCGGCAGAGGCCAGCGCGATGTTGCACCAGCCTGAGGCTCGCCGTGCGTTCTCCCGGGGAAGTTGTCCCTGGATCCCGGGACCCTGGCAGTGGCGGGCTGCACAGGCTCCCGGGAGGGGAGGTGTGGACAGTGACCTGTGCTTGCACACAGGCTTCTTGGTGGCGGAAGCAGCAGCCGTAGCGCCTCATGCCCGTCTCTGGGGTCCGCGCTGTTAGCCGCGGCTCGCGCCCGTCTCTGGAGCTCCTTTAAGCAGCGCTGTTAATCCCCTCTCCTCGCGCACCAGGAAACAAAGAGGGAAGAAAACGTCTCTTACCTCTTCGGCAGCTCCAGACTTCTCCCCGGACTCCCTCCCGGCCAGCTGTGGTGCACTAACCCCCTTCAGGCTGTGTTCACACCGCCGACCCCAGTCCTCTCCCTGGGATCCGACCTCCGAAGCCCGAGCCTCAGCTCCCAGCCCCGCCCGCCCTGGCGGGTGAGCAGACAAGCCTCTCGGGCTGGTGAGTGCCGGTCGGCGCCGATCCTCTGTGCGGGAATCTCCCCGCTCTGCCCTCCGCGTCCCTGTGGCTGCGCTCTCGTCCGCGGCCCCGAAGCTCCCCGCTCCACCTCCCGCAATCTCTGCCCGCGAAGGGGCTTCCTAGTGTGTGGAAACTTTTCGTCCTTCACAGCTCCCTCCCACTGGTGCAGGTCCCGTCCCTATTCTTTTGTCTGTGTTTATTCTTTTTTCTTGTGCCCTACCCAGGTACGTGGGGAGTTTCTTGCCTTTAGGGAGGTCTGAGGTCTTCTGCCAGCGTTCAGTAGGTGTTCTGTAGGAGTTGTTCCAAGTGTAGATGTATTTCTGGTGTATATGTGGGGAGTTAGGTGATCTCCGCGTCTTACTCTTCTGCCAACTTCCCGAGTCCCACAAATTTTTATTGATACACATCAGCATACAGTACAAAATTCTTTAGTTTGGGGATTACATCAAGGCCAGTTAAAAAATATAGTTTATGCAGTTAATTGATGTTACAAGTTGAGAAATCTTTGAACCTGGACAAAACAGTGAATGTTTATAAAAATATATTAATGCATAGAGGCAAAAATAAAATAATTGAAGTTAATTCCAAAATATTTATACATTTTATTGCATGTTGCATTTCTTCATAAGCATAATATAAAGTAGGAGCTGAATTAAATGTCTCTGCTTAAGTGTAAGGTAAATTTAATCAAGTGCTGAATATCAAATTAACATAGAAAATTACAGAGCAAAACACAAATATTTTTAGTCAGTTAATGGTAGCATTAGGTAAGAGATTTCATTTTACCTATGTTTCAATTAACAATATAACTATATTTGCATTTCAGAAATGGCTTCTCTTATGTTATTATAGTTAGCAATTTGTATCAACACAAGTTTCAGTTATGTATATTCTTGTAATCATTTTAATTTTCAAGAGTTGCAGAATTTGATTTCATTGCTCTTTTTAAATTAATTAATTAATTAATTAATTTTTGGCTGCATTGGGTCTTTGTTGCTGCGCATTGGATTTCTGTAGTTGCAGCGAGCGGGGGCTACTCTTCGTTGCGGTGCACGGTCTTCTCATTGCCGTGTCTTCTCTTGTTGCTGAGCACGGGCTCTAGGCGCACAGGCTTCAGTAGTTGTGGCACGCAGGCTCAGTAGTTGTGGCTCATGGGCTTTAGAGCGCAGGCTCAGTAGTTGTGGGGCATGGGTTTAGTTGCTCCGTGGCATGTGGGATCTTCCCAGACCAGGGCTGAAACCCATGTACCCTGCATTGGCAGGCGGATTCTTAACCACTGCACCACCATGGAAGTCCCTGTTTTCGTTGGTCTTAAGCAAATGCTTCTTGAATTTTATGATTAAATGAGGTAATTGATTTTATCAATTGGATATTGAGTATAGTGAGAGTATAGCTATTAATGGGCATAGATAAATATGTTTATAAAATTTATAAATCTATTTCATTGGTTTTGAGAAACTGTGGAGAAACATTCTGTTCAATGTAACTGTCCTAAATTTTATGAACTTTACCTCATAAAAGGGCAGGAATTAAAAACCTGAGTCAGACTTAGGAAGAATTTATTCAAAAACAAATTAATTTTACTTATTTTTTATTTTTAAAATTTATTTATTTATTTATTTATGGCTGCATTGGGTCTCCGTTGCTGTGCACAGGCTTTTCTCTAGTTGCAACGAGTGGGGGCTACTATTCGTAGTGGTGTGCGGGGTTCTCATTGCAGTGGCTTCTCTTGTTGTGGAGCATGGGCTCTAGGCGTGTGAGCTTCAGTAGTTGTGGCGCACTGGCTTTAGAGAGCAGGCTCAGTAGTTGTGGCCCACAGGCTTGGTCGCTGCATGGCATGTGGGATCTTCCCGGACCAGAGCTTGAACCCATGTCTCCTGCACTGGCAGGTGGATTCTTTACCACTCTTCCACCAGGGAGGTCCAAAAACAGATTAATTTTATGTATAGCTTGACTATTTTTCTTCTGTAAATCACTCCGAGTGTTAATTAGAATTTTTATTCTTCAGGATTCACTGCACACGCCGATGAGGGTACAACATGTGTAATTCAAAAGTTAAGAAACATTTATGCGACGTGGTTGAAGATTTGGGATTTTTCTAGGGAAAATGGGAAAAAATAAGTAATTAAATTAAGAGATCCATATGAGCAGATGTTTTCTTAAGGTGATGCTTCTCAAACTTAAGTGTGCATATGAATCATCTGTTAATTTTGATAAAAAATGTAGATTCTGATTCACTAGGTCTGGGGTGAGGCCCAAGGTTCTGTATTTCTAACAAACTCTCCCAGGTGATGCCCCTCCTTCTGGTTCGAGAAGCACATTTTATTCTTTTTTTTTTTTTTTTGGCGGTACGTGGGCCTCTCACTGTTGTGGCCTCTCCCGTTGCGGAGCACAGGGTCTGGACGCGCAGGCTCAGTGGCCATGGCTCATGGGCCCAGCCGCTCCGTGGCATGTGGGATCTTCCCGGACCGGGGCTCGAACTTGCGTCCCCTGCATTGGCAGGCGGACTCCCAACCTCTGCGCCACCAGGGAAGCCCAGAGAAGCGAATTTTATTTCTAGTTCTTAGTACTCTGTCTCTCTGAAAGCAGTTTAGTGCAAGGTTTACTGGCTATATCACAGCAAAGGAGTTTTATACTGGGAAGCAGCAGAGGCTACCATGCCACTGTACTTCTGTCCCAACAGTATTTCACACTGGGCTCAATTCCTAATGGACATGGCCTGAGGATGGTGGTGGCTTTCGATTTGCCAAGAGCTCACAAGTGCACCTAGCCTCCACTCTGAGAAATTGTCCAAATGTACAAAAGGGACATTCTCTGCTCCCCTCTTGGACTTGAGTTGAGAAAAGCAGCCACTGCCAACTGTGGCCAGGCAGGGAAGAAGCTGGGGGACTTCTGTTTTGTCCTACCCTTACATCCCCTGCTCATGCCTCTGATGGGCCAAACCCAGCCAGAAGCCAGAACATAAGAGACCCAGCTGGTGCATTCCATGAAGATTAGTACAGGGCACAGGGAAGGAAGCAATTAAATGGAGAGGGAAGCAGAGAATATTCAGCATACCCATTTAAAATACCTTTAATATGGCTCTGTCATGGTATAGCACATACCATGAACTGGTTAGAGCAATATTTTGTAAGGAGTGTATGAATCAGGGTGGGGAGAGGGGTTATCACTTGGGTATAGGTATGAGAAAACTCCTTAATTGGTTTTGCCCATTCTCAGCCCCCAAATATTTACTGCCATTGCCAAGTAGGGTCCAATCTGGAAACTCATTTATAACATATCTAGAGGGTCTCTGTAATTTTTATCTTTAGGAAGAGTAGAAGAGAATGCTGAATACATTTGATTTAATGGGACCTATAAGCAATTTAATATATAATGAATACTACATAATTATATGCAACCACTATAAATTAAATGAAGTGGGTTCTGATATTACTTTCCAGTTACTATCTCAAGGGACAGATGAAAACCCTTTCTTAGGAGTGACTAAAAGAATGTTCCCTAAGGAAACTTGCTCAAGCCTCTTAGATAGCCTCATCCACCAGAGGGCAGACAGCAGAAGCAAGAACTACAATCCTGCAGCCGGTGGAACAAAAACCACATTCACAGAAAGATAGACAAGATGAAAAGGCAGAGGGCTATGTACCAGATGAAGGAACAAGATAAAACCCCAGAAAAACAACTGAATGAAGTGGAGATAGGCAACCTTCCAGAAAAAGAATTCAGAATAATGATAGTGAAGATGATCCAGGACCTCGGATAAAGAAAGGAGGCAAAGATTGTGAAGATGCAAGAAATGTTTAACAAAGACCTAGAAGAATTAAAGAACAAACAAACGGAGATGGACAGTACAATACCTGAAAAGAAAACTACACTAGAAGGAATCAATAGCAAAATAACTGAGGCAGAAGAACGGATAAGTGACCTGGAAGACAGAATGATGGAATTCACTGCTGTGGAACAGAATAAAGAAAAAAGAATGAAAAGAAATGAAGACAGCCTAAGAGACCTCCGGGACAACATGAAACGCAACAACATTCGCATTACAGGGGTCCCAGAAGGAGAAGAGAGAGAGAAAGGACCCGAGAAAATATTTGAAGAGATTATGGTCGAAAACTTCCCTAACATGGGAAAGGAAATAGCCACCCAAGTTCAGGAAGTGCAAAGAGTCCCATACAGGATAAACCCAAGGAGAAACACACCGAGACACATAGTAATCAAATTGGCAAAAATTAAAGACAAAGAAAAATTATTGAAAACAGCAAGGGAAAAATGACAAATAACATACAAGGGAACTCCCATATGGTTAACAGCTGATTTCTCAGCAGAAACGCTACAAGCCAGAAGGGGGTGGCATGATATACTTAAAGTGGTGAAAGGGGAGAACCTACAACCAAGATTACTCTACCCGGCAAGGAACTCATTCAGATTCGATGGAGAAATCAAAAGCTTTACAGACAAGCAAAAGCTAATAGAATTCAGCACCATCAAACCTGCTCTACAACAAATGCTAAAGGAACTTCTGTAAGCGGGAAACACAGGAGAAGAAAAGGACCTACAAAAACAAACCCAAAACAATTAAGAAAATGGTCATAGGAAGATACATATTGATAATTACCTTAAACGTGAATGGGTTAAATACTCCAACCAAAAGACACAGGCTTGCTGAATGGATACAAAAACAAGACCCATATATATGCTGTCTACAAGAGACCCATGTCAGATGTAGGGACACATACAGACTGAAAGTGAGGAGATGGAAAAAGATATTCCATGCAAATGGAAATCAAAAGAAAGCTGGAGGAGCAATACTCATATCAGATAAATAGACTTTAAAATAAGGAATGTTACAAGAGACAAGGAAGGACACTACATAGTGATCAAGGGAATCAAACCAAGAAGAAGATATAGCAATTATAAATATATATGCACCCAAAATAGGAGCACCTCAATACATAAGGCAACTGCTAACAGCTGAAAAAGAGGAAATCGACAGTAACACAGTAATAGTGGGGGACTTTAACACCTCACTTACACCAATGGACAGATCATCCAAAATGAAAAGAAATAAGGAAACTCAAGCTTTAAATGACACAGTAGACCAGATAGATTTAATTGATATTTATAGGACATTCCATCCAAAAACAGCAGATTACACTTTCTTCTCAAGTGCGCACGGAACAGTCTCCAGGATAGATCACATCTTGGGTCACAAATCAAGCCTCAGTAAATTTAAGAAAATTGAAATCATATCAAGCATCTTTTCTGACCACAATGCTATGAGATTAGAAATGAATTTACAGGGGAAAAAACGTAAAAAACATAAACACATGGAGGCGAAAAAATTTGTTACTAAATAACCAAGAGATCACTGAAGAAATCAAAGAGGAAATCAAAAAATACCTAGAGACAAATGACAATGAAAACACGACGATGCAAAACCTACTGGATGCAGCAAAAGAAGTTCTAAGAGGGAAGTTTATAGCTATACAAACCAACCTCAAGAAACAAGAAAAGTCTCAAATAAACATTCTAAAGTTACACCTAAAGGAAACGGAGAAAGAAGAACAAATGAAACCCAAAGTTAACAGAAGGAAAGAAATCATAAAGATCAGAGCAGAAATAAATGAAATAGAAACAAAGAAAACAATAGCAAAGATCAATAAAACTAAAAGTTTGTTCTTTGAGAAGATAAACAACATTGATAAACCATTAGCCAGACTCATCAAGAAAAAGAGGGAGAGGACTCAAATCAATAAAATTAGAAATGAAAAAGGAGAAGTGACAACAGACACTGCAGAAATACAAAGCATCCTAAGAGACTACTACAAGTAACTCTATGCCAATAAAATGGACAACCTGGAAGAAATGGACAAATTCTTAGAAATGCACAACCTTCCAAGACTGAACCAGGAAGAACTAGAAAATATGAACTGACCAATCACAAGTAATGAAGTTGAAGCTGTGATTAAAAATCTTCCAACAAACAAAAGTCCAGGACCAGATGGCTTCACAGGTGAATTCTATCAAACACTTAGAGAAGAGCTAACATCCATCCTTCTCAAACTCTTCCAAAGAACTGCAGAGGAAGGAATACTCCAAAACTCAATCTATCAGGCCACCATCACTCTGATACCAATACAAGACAAAGATACTACAAAAAAAGAAAATTACAGACCAGTATCACTGATGAATATCGATGCAAAAATCCTCAACAAAATACTGGCAAACAGAATCCAACAACACATTAAAAGGATCATACACCATGATCAAGTGGGATTTATCCCACTGATGCAAGGATGCTTCAATATATGCAAATCAATCAATGTGATACACCATATTAACAAATTGAAGAATAAAAACCATATGATCATTTCAATAGATGCAGAAAAAGCTTTTGACAAAATTCAGCACCCATTTATGATAAAAACTCTCCAGAAAGTGGGCATAGAGGGAATCTACCTCAACATACTAAAGGCCATATACGACAAACCCACAGCAAACATCATTCTCAATGGTGAAAAACTGAAAGCATTTCCTCCAAGATCAGGAGCAAGGCAAGGATGTCCACTCTCACCACTGTTATTCAACATAGTTTTGGAAGTCCTAGCCACGTCAATCAGAGAAGAAAAAGAAATAAAAGGAATACAAACTGGAAAAGAAGAAGTGAAACTGTCACTGTTTGCAGATGACATGACACTATACATAGAAAAACCTAAAGATGCCACCAGAAAACTACTAGAGCTAATCAATGAATTTGGTAAAGTTGCAGGATACAAAATTAATGCACAGAAATCTCTTGCATTCGTATACACTAATGATGAAAAATCTGAAAGAGAAATTAAGGAAACACTCCCATTTACCATTGCAACAAAAAGAATAAAATACCTAGGAATACACCTACCTAGGGAGAAAAAAGACCTGTATGCAGAAAACTGTAAGACAGTGATGAAAGAAATTAAACATGATACCAACAGATGGAGAGATATACCATGTTCCTGGATTGGAAGAATCAATTTTGTGAAAATGACTTTACTACCCCAAGCAATCTACACATTCAGTGCAATCCCTATCAAATTACCAATGGCATTTTTTACGGAACTAGAACGAAAAACCTTAACATTTGTATGGAGACACAAAAAACCCCGAATAGTGAAAGCAGTCTTGAGGGAAAAAAAAGGAGCTGGAGGAAATAGACTCCCTGACTTCAGAGTATACTACAAAGCTACAGTAATCAAGACAATATCGTACTGGCACAAAAACAGAAACATAGATCAATGGAACAAGATAGAAAGCCCAGAGATAAACCCACGCATGTATGGTCAACTAATCTATGACAAAGGAGTCAAGGATATACAATGGAGAAAAGACAGTCTCTTCAATAAGTGGTGCTGGGAAAACTGTACAGCTACATTAAAAGAATGAAATTAGAACACTCCCTAACACCATACACAAAAATAAACTCAAAATGGATTAGAGACCTAAATGTAATACCAGACACTAAAACTCTTAGAGGAAAACATAGGAAGAACACTCTTTGACATAAATCACAGCAAGATCTTTTTTAATCCACCTCCTAGAGTAATGGAAATAAAAACAAAAATAAACAAATGGGACCTAATGAAACTTAAAAGCTTTTGCACAGCAAAGGAAACCATAAACAAGACGAAAAGTCAACCCTCAGAATGGGAGAAAATATTTGCAGGCGAATCAATGGGCAAAGGATTAATCTCCAAAATATATAAACAGCTCATGCAGCTCAATGTTAACAAAACAAACAACCCAATCCAAAAATGGGCAGAAGACCTAAATAGACATTTCTCCAAAGAAGACATACAGATGGCCAGGAAGCACATGAAAAGCTGCTCAACATCACTAATCATTAGAGAAATGCAAATCAAAACTACAATGAGGTATCATCTCATACCAGTTAGAATGTTCATCATCAGAAAATCTACAAACAAGAAATGCTGGAGGGGGTGTGGAGAAAAGGGAACCTTCTTGCAGTGTTTTTGGGAATATAAATTGATACAGCCACTATGGAGAACAGTATGGAGGTTCCTTAAAAAACTAAAAACAGAATTACCATATGATCCAGTAATTCCACTACTGGGCATATACCCAGAGAAAACCATAATTCAAAAAGACACATGCGGGTTTCCCTGGTGGTGCAGTGGTTGAGAGTCCGCCTGCTGATGCAGTGGACGTGGGTTTGTGCCCCGGTCCGGGAGGATCCCACATGCCGCGGAGTGGCTGGGCTCGTGAGCCATGGCCGCTGAGCCTGCACATCCAGAGCCTGTGCTTTGCAACAGGAGAGGCCACAACAGTGAGAGGCCTGCGTACCACAAAAAAAAAAAAAAAAAAAAGACACATGCACCCCAATGTTCAGTGCAGCACTATTTACAATAGCGAGGTTTGGAAGCAACCTAAATGCCCATCGACAGATGAATGGATAAAGATGATGTGGTACATATATATAGCGGAATATTGCTCAGCCATAAAAAGGAACGAAATTGGGTCATTTGTTGAGACGTGGATGTATCTAGAGACTGTAATACAGAGTGAAGTAAGTCAGAAGGAGAAAAACAAATATCGTATATTAATGCATATATGTGGAACCTAGAAAAATGGTACAGATGAACTGGTTTGCAGGGCAGAAATTGAGACACAGATGTAGAGAACAAACGTATGGACACCAAGGGGGTAAAGCAGCGGGGTGGTGGTGGTGGTGGTGTGATGAATTGGGTGATTGGTATTGACATGTACACACTGCCGTGTATAAAATGGATGACTGATAAAAACCTGCTGTATAAAAAATAAATTAAAAACAAACAAACAACAAAGAAAAAAAGCCCCCCAAACAAAACAAAAGAACAGTCCCTGGTCTGCTAAGACTGGATTTCTCTCTTTCATGACCCACTCTACTAGTTAGGATGTACATTCTGCTGCCTATAACAGAAATGGAAATTAAGAATGGCTTAAACAAGATAGAAATTTATTTTTCTTTTAGGTAGTAGTCCCTGGCAACACTGGTCTAGATGGCTGTACAGGGATCCAGTTCCCTTCTATCTTCTTGCTCTTCTGTCTCTCCTCTGTGTTTGTTTATGCAGTTCCAGATGGCTTGCCATAATATCCATGTTCCAGACAGTAGAATAGAAGAAGCCATAGGAGGGAGGGAACTAAAATATGCTCCTCCTTTTAAGGGTGAGAACTAAAGTTTGCACACGTAACTTCTCTTCACACCTTAATGGCCAGAACTTTATCACATGGCCATACATAGCAGCAAAAGAGGCTCAGAAATTCATCTTTTAGTTGGGCAACCATAATCAGCATAAACATTTTTTAAACATTTATTTATTTTTGGTTGCATTGGGTCTTTGTTGCTGCACGTGGGCTTTAGTTGTGGCGAGTGGGCGCTACTCTTCGTTGTGGTGCGTGGGCTTCTCACCGCGGTGGCCCCTCTTGTTGCGGAGCATGGGCTCTGGGTGCACGGGCTTCAGTAGTTGTGGCTTGTGGGCTCTAGAGCGCAAGCTTAGTAGTTGTGGCGCACGGGCTTAGTTGCTCCACGGCATGTGAGAGCTTTCCAGACCAGGGCTTGGACCCGTGTCCACTGCATTGGCAGTTGGATTCTTAATCACTGCACCACCAGGGAAGCCCAGCATAAACGTTTGATTACATCAAATAATGGATCACAGATACAAATGTAAAATGCAAAACTATAAACCTCCTAGAATATAACATAGGAGAAATTCTGGATAACCTAGGGTTTGGCAATGACTTTTTAGATAAAACACCAAAGACACGATCCTTGAAAGAAAGAATTGATAAGCTGGTCTTCATTAAAATTAAAAATTTCTGCTCTGTAGAACGCACTATCAAGAGAAAAAAAGAGAAGCCACAGACTGGAAAAATATGTATTTTACTTATATTATAAAAAAATATGGTAAAGGACTGTTATCCAAAATATGCAAAGAACTCTTAAAACTCAACAATAAGAAAAGAAACAGCCAGATTCAGAAATGGGCCAAAGTCCTTACAGACACCTCACCAAAGAAGACATATAGATGGCAAGTAAGCATATGAAAAGAAGATCCACATCATATGCCATCAGGGAAATGCAAATTAATACAACGAGATACTACTACACACTGATTAGAATAACTCAAGTCTAGAACACTGGCAGTGTCAAAAACTGGCGAGGCTGTGGAGCAACAGGAACTCCCATTAATTGCTGATTGGAATGCAAAATGGTACACTTTGTATGGCAGTTTGGTGGTTTCTTATAAAACTAAACACACTCTTAGACGATTCAGCAATTGCATTCCTTGGTATTTATTCAAATGAGTTGAAAATTGTATGTCCACACAAAAACCTGCTCACAGATGTTAATAGCAGCTTAATCCTTAATTGCCGAAATGTGGGAAGCAACCAAGATGTCCTTCAGTAGGTGAGTGGACTAATAAACTGTGGCACTTTCAAACAATGAAATATTATTCAGTGCTAAAATGAAATGAGCTATCAAGCCATGAAAGATGTGGGGGAAACTTAAATGCATATTATTTACTGAAATAAGCCAATCTGAAAAGGCTACATACTATATTATTTCCAACTATATGACATTCTGGAAAATGTAAAACTATGACAGTAAAAGGATCAGTGGTTGCCAGGGGTTAACGAGGAGGGTTGGCTGAATAGACAGAGCACAGAGGATTTTTAGGGCAGTAAAGATACTTTGTATGATACTATAATGGTGGATATATGTCATTATACATTTGTAGGGACCTAGAAAATGTAGAACACCAAGAGTAAACTGTAATGTAAACTATGGACTTTGGGTGATAATGATGTGTACCTTCTTCAGTTGTAACAAATGTACACTCAGATGGGGCATGTTGATTATGGGGATAATGTGCAAGTGGGGGCAGAGAATATATGGGAAATCTTTGTACCTTCCCCACAGTTTTGTTGTAAACCTGGAACTGCTCTAAAAAACAAGGCCTATTAAAAAAAAAAGATACTGGGGGGAAAAAACCCATAGATTAAGGCAGGGTGACCTCAGAGGTAATCTAATTTAATTCATTCATTTTGCATTTGGGAAGAGTGAGGCCCAGAGAGGGTGAATGACTTGCCTGACATCACCAGAACGACTCTTGACTGAGGGATCCCTTTTTGGGGGCATGAAAGATAACCATGACTCCACAGTTGAGCAGAATCTCTATCTGACAAGATCATCCCCAGTCTTCAAGGCCTGACACAGCTCATTATCTCTCTGGGAGTCTTGAGCAAGTTTCTGTGTATTTCCTTGGCGTCCTCATGGCCACCATTTTCACATGGAGAACATGAGGCACAATGAGGCTGCTGTCATGCTGAGGTTCCACAGATAGTAAGAAGCTATCCAGAGCCTGGGTGCTAGGTCTCTTGATTTCATTCCTTACTGTCCCCATCCCCCTCTTTCCAGAAAAGAGACCTTCCTCTTTCACTTACATGTATAATGTTGAGCAACCACTCAAGGCACAAGATTCTCCATTATGCACTGGCAGCACCACAGACAAGGCACCTCCCTGCAACCTTTTCTCATGCCACGACACACAGCTTTTCCCCCTGTGCTTCTGGAACTTTGCCTATATCAGTCATGGCCACTACCAAAAAACTGTATTACATAAAAGAAAAGGAGAGCAGATGTTGGGGGACAGCCAGCAGCCCCTCCCATACTTGGGTTCCTGTGATCTTCCTCTGGATCTTTTGTTGTCATTGCCACATAGCCATCACGCTTGGAAAGTCACCTACTTGTATCAGGGCTCTTGGTATTTGTGGGAAATGCTCAGTATTTGACCCACATTTAGATACTTTTTTTGGCATTGTATTTCATTTAATTAATTAGTTAATTAATTTTTAATTGGGGTATAGTTGTTTTACAATGTTGTGTTAGTTTCTACTGTATAGCGAAGTGGAGTTCCCTGTGCTATACAGCGGGTTCTCATTAGTTATCTATTTAATACACGTTAGTGTGTATATGTCAATCCCAATCCCCCAATTTAGATTTTAAATGTTGTAGTCTTTGTATTGCTAAGGAAATTTAAAAGTTTTGCTTCTTGCCAGTATATTGTGCCTGCTGCTGTACCTTTTTAGCTGGAAATTGTTTCTTGTTCTATCTGTAGCATCTGCAGCTTTTGTCTGTTATATTCACCTGACCACCCTATTTTCTAGTTTCTCTAGTCAAATGCTACTTACTCTTTTTATGTTTGACCAGCAGTTTTGCTCCTTTGTATGAGGATGTTTTGGTTATTTCTTTGTTTATTCCTTCAGGGATATTTATTGTGTCTACTGTGCCCTGGGCAGAATATTAATTATTGGGTAGTGAACAGGACAGGCACAGTTTTGGTCCTCATGAAATTTATGGTACAGTGGGAGAGGAAAAAATAAACATTACATAATATACATATGTATACATATACACACAAACCACACATGTATACATGTATATGTACATATATACATGAATATATGCACATATATCTTAGAAATGTTGCTAATTGCCTTAAATAACAAGAAAGGATGGAGTCAGAGTAAATAATGGAGATAAATTTAATTTAGTTTGGGTGGGAAGGTCAGGAAAGGGTTCCCTGAAGACATGACACTTAAGCTGAGACCTGAAAGATAAGAAGGGATGAACTGGGGGGAGAGAGGGGAGAAGAGTAGGCTAGGCAGAGAGAATAGCATGGATTAATGTTCTGAGGAGGGAAAGAGCGTAATAAAAATTGGGAAAAGCGAAAATAGGTGAGTTTTAATGGGACAACGTGGAGAGTGGTGCAAGATGAGGTTAAAGGGGTTGGCACAAGCTTGAAATTCATGGAAAGCTATGGATGTCATTTTGAATTTTATTCTAAGTGCAGTGGAACTTTGAAGAACTTTAGGAGAATAACATGATGTAGCTTACATTAAAAATTCCTGTGGCTGCCTTGCGGAAAGTGGAGAGCAGGAAGGCCAGAGTGGAAGCACGGAGACCCGCTCAGAGACTATCAGAATAGTCCAGGAGCATGATGATGGTTGCTTGATCTAGAGTGGTAGTGGTAGAGATGTCTTTGAATCATATTTTGGGG
Organism: Lipotes vexillifer; assembly: GCF_000442215.2. Lineage (NCBI taxonomy): Eukaryota > Metazoa > Chordata > Mammalia > Artiodactyla > Lipotidae > Lipotes > Lipotes vexillifer. The sequence continues at coordinate 294,385 of NW_006790779.1, read as the reverse complement.
GTAGGTTTAGCGGGATATGGCAATGGGCTGAATATTGTAGATGAGGAAGAAGAAAGAATCAATAATGTCTGTCAGGTTTCTAAGTTTATCAATGGGCTGGATGGTGGTGGCTTTTTCCTGGATGGGTAAGAGTGAAAGTGGAATAGGTTTTGCAGAAAGATGAAGAGAAAGTTTGTGGTTGGGTCTGGACTGAAAATAGCCTTATCTAATGGGTTAAAATCTCCTCTTGGACACAGCAGGTCCAGGGTTTATGGTTAATCATAGTGCCTTGACTTTAAGATGCCTTAAGTTTTAAGGCGCTGAATTGATTTAACATCAGCTTTTCATAAAGAAAGGAATGCTATCATATTAAATCTGTACGTGGATGTAACACACATCTCAACTGAACTGCTAGAATGTGGAAAATACATCTTAGATTTGAGGAAATTTAATATTTCAAGCCCACTACCAGGTAAAGTACAATTGTTGATAAAGGATAATAATAATGGATAGACCCAAATAAAAAGTTTATTTTTAATTTCTAAAGAGCTTCAGGAAATCCTTTCACAACTTTGCAGAAATGGATATCCATTTGTCTATCGGATATCTTTACACAAATGTCTCATGAATACCTCAAGGTGCTGTGTGTTTGAAATGGAATTCATTCTTTCCCATTAATCCCAAATCTGCTTCTCTTCCTAAACCTCCTATTTTGGTTAATGGTACCACCATCCTCTCAGTTTTTCTTTCTTTCATTTATTCATCCATTCAACATATATTTTTTGAGCTCTGACTAGCAGTTAGGTACTTTGTTTTCAAATCCCTTTTTATATCTCTTATCTTTCTGAGGGATTAGAGTTGTGGTAGCTTGGCCACGTGACTTACTTTGGACAATGGGACGTAGTAAATGTGATACAAGTGGACACTTAAAAAGTACTTGCACAATGGGGTTTGACCTCTCTTGCTGCTCTTGGGAACTTTGTGATTATCACTGTGTGAATAAGCTTAGGCTAGCCTGCTGGATGATGAGAGTTATGTGGCCAAGCTCTTCTTATTATCCCATCTGACGTCAAGTCAACAGCCAGACATGTGAATGAGGCCAGTCTAGATCACCTAACCCAGCCAGGCTGGCCCAGACCAGAAGAAATGCCAAGACAATTCACAGAAGTATAATAATACATGTTAGTAGTTTTAAACACTAAGTGGTGAAACGGTTTGTTATGCAGCAAAATCTAACCAATAAGAGTCGTGGACTATTTCCTTAGTAACTCTGTAGGAGTGGGTGGGTGAAGGAGTCTGGTTTCACGTCTGTGTTCTGACATTTACATTTAGATACCTCAAGCAAGGAGAGTCCCATTCCAACATCCTATGATGTTAGACATTAGCATCTCCAGTTTTACAGAAGGAAAAACAGATCGTCACGGAAGTTAAGTGGCTTGTCCAAGGTCACACGTTAAGTTGGAGAGCTATGATTTGAACTCAGTTCTTTTTGAATCCAAAACCCTTGCTTTTTTCTGTAATATCAAATTATATATTTCTCTAATATTCCCTCAAATCTTCTGGATTAATGTTAAAGGATATAGCATGATTCCGCATATGCTAAGATGTTTCCAAATAACTTTTATGTTTCTGCAAAACAAAACAAAGCAAGATCAAAACTCCCCAAATCATGTCATATTGTGCATTTTGTGTGGTTAAGAGACCCTTAGCTAGAATAGTACTTAATACATTTCAATTTCAAATCACTGGGTTTGTAATCTGCTTTTAATTAGACAGATGTATGTATTTACATGTTCTTATATAAATAAACATCTGTGCAGTGCACTGTAAGTACTTGAGATGATTACATTTTCACTTAAGGAAGAGTTCCTTCATTCTGTGCCTACAGCCTGTTTACTTATCCTCTTATACTTCCATTTCATATTCATGCTCAGCCCTAAATGGGCTCATACTGCGTTTCTCTTCTTAGTTTCCTTTTTCCTTTGTGTAGCATCAGTTACTACAGAGAATGAAGTAGATCCTGTGGGGTGCACAAGCTCCTGCCTGGATATAAATTAGGAACCTAAAAATATTTAAAATATATATTATATTCATTTATACTATATTATCATATTTATAATAGCTTCAATTTTTCAAATAAAAACTGTGGGCCTTTAATTCTAAAAGGCAAAACATATGCTTGAATATATAGTACAATGCACTGATTTTTTCCATTCTGATTATTGTTTAAGTATAAATATGCTCAATTACACATGTAGAATATAAATTTTCAATGGCCAAAACTTGAAGGTGGGGTGGGGACTGAAATTAGTCTCTATCTTGAACTCAGTTTATAACAGAAAATGTAATTTGGTCAGTTCTAGGTAAACTCAGTCCCTTCTAGTTTCTGTTTTTCTGTGTCTTTTTCAAGTTAAAACTGTGAGTTTTTCCCTCTTTCAGTTTTCTCCGTGAGCTCCTAATTCCATTCTACTTCTATTATGGAGTTTCATCTTAATATCATTTATTTTATCTTTAGATGTATGTTACTTCTCTGCTGAAATATACATAAATGAATAGTTTAAAATTTTTCTGTGTCCTTCATGGGGCTGAAAGTGTTAAAACAACTGGCTTGTGCATTAAATTAAATTTCTTTCACAGACACTTCCCTTAAAGTCTTTGCACATTTAATCCCATTTTGGCATCTGTTCTCGAGAGGACCTGGACTAACACATCTGTCTTTCACTTATTGATTCATAGGAATCCTTTCTATAGTCTTGACATAAGCCCTTTGTTTTTTATATGTATTACAAGCATCTTTTCCCAGTCTGAGGCTTGCCTTTTCACTCTTTTGCTGATGTCTTTTGATGAAAAGGTGTTCTGAATTTTAATGCAATACAACTTATTAATGGTTATTATTTTTTTATGTTTAGTTTAAAAATGTTATTGCCTCAAACGTATGGACAACAAGGGGGGAAAGCGGCAGGGGGTGGTGGGATGAATTGGGAGATTGGGATTGACATGTATACACTGATGTGTATAAAATGGATGACTAATAAGAACCTGCAGTATAAAAAAATAGAATAAAATTCAAAAATTCAAAAAAAATGTTATTACCTCATGCCTGGATCATGAAGTTAATTTCCTACCTTCTAGAAGACTTATTGTTTTTTTAAATTTCAAATTTAGATTAACTAGATTTCTGAATTTATTTTTGTATATTGTGTGAGAATGGAGTCAAGTTTCTTATATTTTCCATGTAGATATTAATTTGACTAAGAAGCATTTATTGAAAATGCCACCCTTTCTCCTCTGATCTGCAGTACCACCTTTGTCATAAATCAAGGGTCTTTATATGTGTGAGAGTTTGTTTCTGGACTCTCAACTCTGTTCCATTGTTCTATTTTTCTGTCTTTGTGCCAATACCATGATGTCTTAATTCCGGTAGTTACAGAGTAAGCTGATGTCCAATAGACTGAGTTCTCCCACATTATTTTTCAAGAGTGTGTTGGTTGTTTGATTTCTATATACTAGTTTATGCCCTCATTTTTTCCCTAACTCTACTTTTTTGTTGTAATTTGCTCTTCTTTTTCTAACTTCTTGAGGTAATGCTTAGATCATTGTTTTTCAGGCTTTCTGATAGATGCCTTTAAGCATAGCTTTAGTTGCATCCATAAGTTTTGATACGTTGCTTCTTTGTTTGTTTTTTGAAATTATCATTCAGTTGAAAATACTTTCTGATTTTTGTCATTACTGCATCTTTGAATCATGGGTCATTTAATTAATTGCTACTTAATTTCCAAATATATGAAAGATTTTCTAGTTATCTTTGTTATTTATTTCTAGCTTAATTCTATTGTGATCAGAGAACATACATTGGTATATGATCAGCTTCTTAAATTTTTTTTTTTTGCGGTATGCGGGCCTCTCACTGTTGTGGCCTCTCCCGTTGCGGAGCACAGACTCCGGACGCGCAGGCTCAGCGGCCATGGCTCACGGGCCCAGCCGCTCCGTGGCATGTGGGATCCTCCCGGACCTGGGCACGAACCCGCGTCCCCTGCATCGTCAGGCGGACTCTCAACCACTGCGCCACCAGGGAAGCCCCTTCTTAAATTTTAATTAAATTTAAACAATACATTAAACAATACATTAAATTAAATTAATTCTATATAGAATTAAACAATATTAAATTATTAAAATAATAAACTTTAATAGTTGTTTTATATAATCATATTCTTTTATGTGTACCTACATATTTATTCATGTGTTTAATTTTCATTCTTTTTTATAGCTTCTTCCACCTAAGCACTTTTTACTTGTGATTGAAGATCATGATAGTGAAGATCTGTTAGTGATAAATTGATTCTTCTAGTGTATGTCTAAAAATGTTTTTATTTTACCTTAATTTTTGAAAGTGGGATAAAATTTCAGGTTAGGGTCAGCACTTTAAAATTTTAATTACGTTGACTTATGGCTTCCATTGTTTTGTTGAGAAGTTGGTTGTCAGTCTTATTGCTGCTTCTGTGAAATGAACCTATTTGTTATATCTATCTGTAGTAGGATTTTCCTTTTTGTCTATGGCTTTAACAAGTTTTCTGTGATGTGCCTAGGGTGTTGTATTAGGGTTCTTCAGAGAAACAGAACCTGTAAGATCTATCTATCTAGATACACATCTGTAGATATCTATCTATATCATATATGTCTATCTTACATCTATATCTATAAATAGATATAGTAATATTCCATTTTTCCCGGTCCAGGAAGGGATCTTCCTGGACCAGGGCACGAACCCGTGTCCCCTGCATCGGCAGGCGGACTCTCAACCACTGTGCCACCAGGGAAGCCCGCACATACACTTTTGATTTTTTATTTTTCCTTCAGTAAAGCTCAGAAGTTCTCAAATTTTAGGGGGCCTCAGAATCAGTTTGTGAGTAGTACACAACATACCATTTGTTACAGGCAGTAAACTAATTATTATGAGTAATTTAAGGGATTTTCAAAAATGATTTTTACTATATGCAGTATTTGCTTTGCATGTTGAATTTAGTGACTAAATCCCAAGTAACTCTCCTCTGTAGGCTTAAAAACATCATCATGGCATGAAGGGTTGAAGGTAGTAAGGTGGAGAAAAGGGAAATGGAGACATGAGTATTCGATTTTGGAGGGTAGAAAATTTAGCAAATACAGAGAAGAATAAGGTAGAAAAGCAATCAGTGTTAACTTCACCACCCCAGAGATGATTACTTGTAATATTTTGGAATATATTCTCCTAGCTTTATTTATTAATTTAATAAACATAAGATAATAATTTGCATATTATTCTATAGCCTCCTCATTAATCTGTACTGGGTTACAAACCTTGTGTGCCATCTCAGGTTTCTTTAACCGTTTCCTTCTTTCTGCCCATTTGATTAATGCTCCATCTGCACTGAGTTATCCTCCACATTCAGACTGAGAAGAAATATTACAGTGGGTTGTAGGATCTGGTTTCTTGATCAGCTGCCCAGGGGTCATTTGGTATTACTGGGGAATGTGCGAAATGGGAGCGGGAAATGAGTGATAAGGAGCTTGTCAGATAGAATTTTCCTCCTTCCTTTCTCCTCTGGAGTGCTCTGAAGTACCTACGAGTCCTTCTAGCAAAGCTTCTGGAGAAGTCCTGTGTGCTGAGCGAATGCATCTGCTGAGTGTATTACTGTGTCTCTTCGTGGTTCCTTGTGAAGCAGTCATCATGCTAAGTAATTGCATGTTTTGCATTTTTCCTTATCTTGCTCCTTACCTCATCCCTTTTTTCCTCACTCTTACTGCCCAAGTTTGCACCTCCCAAATAAAGTTTAATGTCTTAATCCTTGCCTCAGGTTCTGATTTCTTCATGACCTGGGATAAGGTGGCACAAGCTTAACTATATATTGTGCATATTTTCTTATATCATTAAATAATTTTTGGCATGTCATAAATTATTTTTATGTATTTTTATTTTAATAATAAAATAATTTATGGAGAAATGTACACATCTTACGTTCAGTGAGCATACAGTCAAATATATACACATGTGTGGCATCCCAATCAGATGTGGAATGTTTCTTTCATGCAAGAAAGTTCCTTTTTCCCATCATTAAATATTATTCACTAATATCCTAGCTATAATTGTCCAGTGCTTCCTTGTTGAGAAATCAGTGCTGAAACCAGGGTTTCAGAGTTGTGGTGGAAAGAGCAATGAACTCTGAATAGTGAGACATAGGTTTAAGTCCAATTGTCATAAAAAATTAGCTAGGGTGACCTTGAAAGAGTCGTTAAAATGCTTTGGATCTGCTTCATTATATGTCAAACAGAAGGGTCAAATTAAATAATTCTTATTGTTCGTTCAGTTTTATCATTCCAAGCCTCAACTGTACTTTGGGAAGCCCCTTTTCTTCTTTACCTCATGAGCGTAGTAGTTGGATGATTCTTAAAGCAACCCCTTTGCACCAGGAGTCACCATCAAGAGCCAATTCAGTCATCTTATGTGGAAACAGTGACATTATGTTTTGGGTTCTACCCAGAGTTTCCGTGACTGTTGGTGTAGCCTCCTTTGAGATGTTTGGGGGGATTTCCTTCACACTCAAACTCCCTTGATATCTCAATGAAATGAGAGCGACCTGTCATATAATCAATGAAAGTCTTCCTTGGGCCACAGCAAGGTAAAGTGCCACTTTGTCCCTTCTCAGGCTTTCCTTTTAGGTTGTGACTAGTGAGGTGAGGGTTTACTTGAGGATCAAGTATGTACTGAATGATTATGCTTCTCTTTGATGAATAACATAGAGGTCACCCAAGACTGTAAGAATAGTTTTTCTGCAGGGCACATAGAGGTGTGTTCTTGGGTATTGCATGAAGGTGTTTAAGAGGAGGTATCATGTGGCCTAGAGTTCACACACACACACACACACACACACACACACACACACACACACCATTTTATTTACAGTTAAGTTATAAAAACAACCATCTCACTTTCCACTCAATTTCTTTTTAAATAAAATTACTAGGATCGAGCTTCCCTGGTGGCGCAGTGGTTGAAAGTCTGCCTGCCGATGCAGGGGACGCGGGTTCGTGCCCCGGTCCGGGAAGATCCCACATGCCACGGAGCGGCTGGGCCCGTGAGCCATGGCTGCTGAGCCTGCGCGTCCGGAGCCTGTGCTCTGCAACGGGAGAGGCCATGACAGTGAGAGGCCCGTGTACCGGAAAAAAAAAAAAAAATTACTAGGATCGAACAGTTGCAACTTGGCAGCAGTTTCATATTTGCTTGGATTGTCTCATGTAAATTGATTGGAGTCTTGTTTGTGTTCTCTCAAAGAATAAATTATTGGCCATTTAAGTGCATAGTTTAGGATTTAATATGGATAGGGCATTTCTACTATAATTTGATTTGGGATGATTCATACTAGTTGGAAATTTTTAAATAATGTTCACTTATGAATACCTAATTTGTCACTTTTTTAAGGGTTCCCAGAGAGTCATAAGCATTCATCAGATTTATTATTAGCTGTTCTATTTATGACTGGGATTCTAAACTATTTTTGAATTAAGGAAGAAACACTAGAATGCATAATCTCCAATAGTTTGATCTTGAGAAAATGATAATAACATTTACTTAGGTAAACTTCCACAAGAGAACAGAAAATGAGTACTTTTAACATGCAACATAAAAAATCCAGTTTCTCATAGTTTTATTAGTGCTATTTGCAAGTGGTTTATAAAAATTCATTGGTGCCCTTCAGAAGAAGATCAGTGTTACCTCTTTTTGGGTAACTATTTTCATTTTTGAAATTTTCTTTATTTCTAGGTAGTCATTGTTGTCTTCCTGCTGTGTCCTCTAGGTGATTTTTCCCCGTACATGGATGGAATTGCCCTGTTCTAGTTATACTTCAAAATGCTAGTCCATTTATAGGATAATAGCCCAAATTAAGTGGGAAGTATTTGACCACAACCCAGAGGAAACTAACCATGCCACAGCTCACATAAGCCATGACCTTGGCCTCTTTCCTACCTTGGGGACAAGAAATACTCTCTTTTCCTTTATCATACAAAGGGATTAGAAAGGGAAAGGAGAGAAGTGAATTGCTCTGATCCCAAATACTAGCTCCCTTACTGATGAGAAGTTTTTATGTCTTTGCTTGTTGGCATTTGCGTTGCTGTGCCATCTTTTTTTTTTTTTTTTTTTTTTTTGCGATACATGGGCCTCTCACTTTTGTGGTCTCTCCCGTTGTGCAGCACAGGCTCCGGACGCGCAGGCTCAGCGGCCATGGCTCACGGGCCCAGCCGCTCCGCGGCATGTGTGATCCTCCCGGACCGGGGAATGAACCCGTGTCCCCTGCATCGGCAGGCGGACTCTCTCAACCACTGCGCCACCAGGGAAGCCCCTCTTTTTTTTTTGGCCTCCCTGCCCGGTATGTGGGATCTTAGTTCCCCCACCAGGGGATCAAACCTGTGCCCCCTGCAGTGGAAGCGCTGAGTCTTAACCACTGGACCAAGAGTGTATAATGTACTATTGGGGGAAGGTAAACTTCGTTTACTTCAGACTCAGCCTCTGAGGGGAGAGATGTGAGCTGCTTTCACTGGTGAGCCAGAGGGAGGGGAAGGAAAAGCTGTCCTTCGCATCCGCGTCTTCTGGATAAGGGCTAACTGCTCTGTGGAGGCTGATGGGTGGCCCTGGGCCTACTGAGGGATATTGATTTGCTCTTTCCAGGAAGAAATGCACATTACTCTTTTTTTTTTCTTTTTTGTTTTTCGTGGTACACGGGCCTCTCACCATTGTGGCCTCTCCCGTTGCGGAGCACAGGCTCCGGACGTGCAGGCTCAGCGGCCATGGCTCACGGGCCCAGCCTCTCCGCGGCATGTGGGATCTTCCTGGACTGGGGCACGAACCCGCGTCCCCTGCATTGGCAGGCAGACTCTCAACCACTGCGCCACCAGGGAAGCCCTGCTGTGCCATCTTGAAGGCAGAGTTTATAATACTACTACATTGACTTTAGGCTTGGACATGTGATGTAATTTAGCCAGTGGAATGTGAGTAGACGTGATGCGTGCCACATCTGAGCATCACGCACTTCCATCATCTCTCTTGCTTGTTCTCTTTGCCATTAAAATGCGTATGTCCCAAGTAGGGGCGTCTCTTGGAGTCTGGACCCCAGAATGAAATCACATATGGAATTGCAGCAGCACACCTGCAAGTGCAACATGATATGAGCAAGAAATAAATGTTTGTTGTTGTAATCTTGAGATTTTTGAGATTGCCTGTTTTACAGCAGAGCTGACATTAATACACTTGCTCTCTCAAGGTATGAAGGTGGTCCCTGGGATATTTTAGGGTAGGAAGTAGAAATATTATATGTAAAGAGGGAAGAGATATGGGAACATATGTATATATATAACTGATTCACTTTGTTATAAAGCAGAAACTAACACACCATTGTAAAGCAATTATACACCAATAAAGATGTAAAAAAAAAGAAATATTATATGTATATTTTGCTATGTCGCTTCAAAACTTTAAGGGACCTGAGACATTATTTACACTGGTGGCTTTGAAACTTTTTGACGACAACCTACAATTAAAAAAATAATTTTACATTATAACTTAGTACATTCAAACATATATGTTCATGTATGTATATGTAGACATGGTATATATGGAAATAAATATACATTATATATGTAAATAGCTATATACATGGAAATAAATTTTAAGAAACAATTCTTAATCTTAGGTGTACTCTAATATTTTCTAGTTTTCTGTTCTGGTTTATTTCTTTTAAAATGCTGCTTTTGATATGCTAAATCAATTTTACAGTTCAGCAGTGAGTCTTAATCTGCAGGTCAAAAAAATCACTGATTTAGAGAAAACTCTTTATTATAAAATGATGAAGAGCTAAAAAGAGAGTGTACTTACAGTTACACTGCTATTATTTGGAACTTGGCAAAATTTAGATGCACTTGTAAAGTTCACACACTCAAAATATTTTTATCTATTTTTAAGGGAAGGATGGAGGCCACTAAGCTATGAAATAAAGAGAATTAAAGCTTGTCACTGCTTTACACATGGCAACTGATACATGAGCATAAAAATAAGCAGTCTTGTATATTTTGGAGATTAATCCTTTGTTAGTTGCTTTGTTTGCAAATATTTTCTCCCATTCTGAGGGTTGTCTTTTCGTCTTGTTTATGGCTTCCTTTGCTGTGGAAAAGCTTTTAATTGTCATTAGTTCCCATTTGTTTATTTTTGTTTTTATTTCCATTTCTCTAGGAGGTGGGTAAAAAAGGATCTTGCTGTGATTTATCTCATAGAGTGTTCTGCCTATGTTTTCCTCTGAGAGTTTTATAGTGTCCAGTCTTATATTTAGGTCTTAAACTCAAAATGTATTAATTTTTGTGTATGGTGTTAGGGAGTGTTCTAATTTCATTCTTTTACATGAAGCTGTCCAGTTTCCCAGCACCACTTATTGAAGAGACTGTCTTTTCTCCATTGTATATCCTTGCCTCCATTATCAAGCAGCTCAATATCAAAAAAACAAACAACCCAATCCAAAAATGGGCAGAAGACCTAAATAGACATTTCTCCAAAGATATACAGATCGCCAACAAACACATGAAAGGATGCTCAGCATCACTAATCGTTAGAGAAATGCAATTCAAAACTACAGTGAGGTGGTACCTCACACCGGTCAGAATGGCCATCATCAAAAAATCTACAGGGCTTCCCTGGTAGCGCAGTGGTTGAGATTCCACCTGCTGATGCAGGGGACACGGGTTCGTGCCCTGGTCAGGGAGGATCCCACATGCCGCGGAGCGGCTGGGCCCGTGAGCCATGGCCGTTGAGCCTGTGCGTCCGGAGCCTGTGCTCCGCAACGGGAGAGGCCACAACGGTGAGAGGCCTGCGTACCGCAAAACAAAAAAAAAAAAATCTACAAACTATAAATGCTGGAGAGGGTGTGGAGAAAAGGGAACCCTCTTGCACCATTGGTGGGAATATAAATATGATTATATTTTAAATGGCTGATTCAATACCAACCAGTTTTGCTATGCCAGACTGTTGCAAACTTTCCCACTCTACCAGGATAATACTAATGAACTGGAAATTACCTGAACCTTAAAAAAAAACCCATAAAACAAAACAAAGCAATAACAACAACAAAACACAAAAAAGCAGTTCTGCCAGTGATACTCTGGATCCTATCACCCTTATCTTCTTAAGCCCTTGCTCCTTCAATTATGCTTTTTCTTTCCTGCAATATATATTTCTGTTTGTCTTATTTGGATCATTCGCCCAGCATATATGCTGTGGTCTAGCCATCTTAAGAACCATTCTGCCCCTCAAAAAAGAAAACCCAATATTGGCTCTGCATCTTTCTTCAGGTACTAAATTGTTCCTTTGTTTTACTTTACAGCGAAGTGCTCTAAAGTAGTCTACAGATACTGTCTCACTTCTTCACTTCTCATTTACTTTTTCAAAGTTTAATTTGGTTTTTATTTTTGTCAAATGTATACATTTGATAATTCAAATAATTCTACAAGGCTTGCTCTGAAAAACAGCTTGTTCCACTTAGCCACCACCATTTCTCACTTCCTAGAAGCAAACACTTAACTCTTTTAGTTCATTCTATTGGTATCTATGTCCATATCTAAATAACATGCTTACATTGTTATGTATCATTATCCCCCATTATCAACATTCTCCACCAGAGTGGTACATTTGTTATAATTGATGAACCTACACTGACAGATCATTATCAATCAAAGTCCACAGTTTACTTTAGGGTTCACTCTTCGTTTCGTACACTATATGGGTTAGGACAAATATATAATGACATGAGTCTGTCATTATGGTATCATACAGTGTATTTTTACTGCTCTAAAAATCCTTTGTGGGGAATTCCCTGGTGGTCCAATGGTTAGGACTCTGAGCTTCCACTGCAGGGGGCACGAGTTCCATCCCTGGTCAGGAAACTAAGATCCTACAAGCCAAGAGGCACGGCCAAAAAAAAAAAAAAATCCTTCGCGTTCTTCCTATTCATTCCTCCCCACCCTTTCCTACATGTTATCTAAATAACATGCTTACACAACCTAAGTGTCCACTGACAGATGAATGGATAAAGAAGAGGTAGTGTGTGTGTGTGTGTGTGTATATATATATATATATATATATATATACACACACACACACAATGGAATACTACTGAGCCATAAAAAAGAATGAATTTTTGGCATTTGCAGCAACATGGATGGACTTGGAGGGCATCATGCTAAGTAAAATAAGTCAGACAGAGAAAGATAGATGCTGTATGATATCACTTATATGTGGAACCTAAAAACCACAACACACTAGTGAATACAACAAAAAAGAAGCAGACTCACAGATAGAACAAGCTAGCGGTACCAGTGGGGAGAGGGAAGGAGGGAGGGGCAATATACGGGTAGGGGATAAAAAAAGGGTTATTATGAGATTATATGAAATCATGTGTGTGAAACTTTTGAAAATTGTGAAGCACTATAGAATTTACTTTTTTCTGTTGAATTTTTAATTTTTAAAATTTATTTAAAATTTTTATTGGAGTATAGTTCATTTACAATGTTGTGTTAGTTTCAGGTGTACAACAGTGAATCAGTTATACATATACATATATCCACTCTTTTTTTTAGATTCTTTTCCCTTATAGGTCATTACAGAGTGTTGAGTAGAGTTCCCCATGCTATACAGTAGGTCCTTATTTGTTCTTTTTTTTTTTTTTTAACATCTTTATTGGGGTATAATTGCTTTACAGTAGGTCCTTATTTGTTATCTATTTTATTTATTGTAGTGTGTATATGTCAATCCCCATCTTCCAATTTATTCGCCCCCTCCTTACCCACTGGTAACCTAAGTTTATTTTCTACATCTGTAACTCTATTTCTGTTTTCTAGATAAGTTCATTTGTACCCTTTTTTTTTTTAAAGGGCGTATGCGTTTTTTTTTTTAAAGAAGATGTTGGGGGTAGGAGTTTATTAATTAATTAATTTATTTTTGCTATGTTGCATCTTCGTTTCTGTATGAGGGCTTTCTCTAGTAGTGGCAAGCGGGGGCCACTCTTCATCATGGTGCGCGGGCCTCTCACTATTGCGGACTCTCTTGTTGCGGAGCACAGGCTCCGGACGCATAGGCTCAGTAGTTGTGGCTCACGGGCCTAGTTGCTCCGCGGCCTGTGGGATCCTCCAGACCAGGGCTCGAACCTGTGTCCCCTGCATTAGCAGGCAGATTCTCAACCACTGTACCACCAGGGAAACCCCATTTGTACCCTTTTTTAAGATTCCACATATAAGCAATATCATATGACATTTGTCTTTTTGTGTATGACTTACTTCACTCTCTATGACAATCTCTAGGTCCATCCATGTTGCTGCAAATGGCATTATTTATTTTATTTTATTTTTTACGGCTGACTAATATTCCATTGTGTGTGTGTGTATACACACACACACATATACAATCACATCTTTATCCATTGCTCTGTTGATGGACAAAGAATCTTTAATTCAATGAAAAAAGAGAGAAAATGATAAATAAATAAACAAACAAGTAAATAAATAAATGACATGCTTACGTTGCTACTTTGTGAATTTTTAGCTTTGGCCAGAACCATTGGTTTCTGACTAGAGAAGGAGAGGATTTAGTTTCTTTTACTACCATCCCATCCCCACTACACCTACATGCTTGTGCACACACAGAAGGACAAGTCCTAATTTTAGTTATATCACTCTTCAGTATTTATGTGATAATCCCTGTGTAAAGTGTTCTTCACATTGGTTTACTCCTCATTTTGATGGAGCACGGCTGTGAATAGAGCACGTTTTCCATTGGCTTCCAGAGAAGGGATACATAGAAAGTAGATAGTTTTTAGAAATTACATGTCTGAAATTATCTTATTTCTACCATCCCACTTAATTGTTAGTTCACTGATACTTTTAAGAAGAATTAAAATAATATTTTATCCATCTTTTTTAGTTGTCCTCAGTGGAAGCATTGATCTAAATTACCTAGTCCACTGTTACTGGAAGTGGAAGATTCATATGTTTCTTTTTTATTTTATTAATTTCTTCTCTCATCTTTTGTACTTCCTTCTACTTTGTTGGGGATTATTTTGCTGCATTTTTTTCTAATTTCTTGAGATGGCTGCTTTAGCTCTTTAATTTTTAGTTTGTCTTCTTTTCTAATTTATACATTTGAGACTATATTCTCTAAGTTCCACTTTAGTTGCAGTTAATATGTGGTATTTCTTTATTCTCCAGTTCAAAATATTTTATAATTTTTATTATGATTTCCTTCTTGCCCAGTGAGTTATTTAGAACTGTTTCTTAATTTCCAAACATGTGAGTATTTCTAGTTTTCTTTTTGTAATTTTTTTTCTGTGTTAATTGCATTGTTGTCAGAAAATATGCTCTGTATGATTTGGTCTTTTGAAATTTGTTGAGGCCAGCTTCATGGTCAAGCATTTTGTTTATAAGTATTTAATATTCTGAAAATAATTCTACATTGAGTATATTTTATTGTTGTATTTTATAAATATCCATTAGAACTTGTGTGTTAATCATGTTGTTCAAATTTTCCATATCCATTCTGATTTTTTATTCTAGTTATTTATTAATTACTGAGACGTGTGCTAAAATCTCTATGTTTATGACTTTGTGTATTTCTCCTTTTTCTTTCAATTTTTGCTTTAATTATTTTGATGCTATATTATTAGGTACAAGTTTTAAATGGTTTTATCTTCCTGGTAAACTTTACCTTTGATGTATATAAAGTGATTATCTTTATCTCTGGTAATACTTTTTGACTTACATATTTTCTGATAGTACTATAGCTATCTATCCTAGCTTTCTTTTGATTAGTGTTTGCATGGTATATTTTTTTCTGTCCTTATACTTTAACATTTTTCTAGCCTTAGTTTTTAGATATTGTCACTTTTGATCAAAATGTAGTTTTTTGATTAAAATGTAGTTTTTTTAAGTTAAAATATATATTTTCTAAGAACCTTTGTCTTTTTTTTTTTTTTCGGTTTTTTTTTGCAGTACGTGGGCCTCTCACTGTTGTGGCCCCTCCCGTTGCGGAGCACAGGCTCCGGACGCACAGGCTCAGCAGCCATTGGCTCACGGGCCCAGCCGCTCCGCGGCATGTGGGATCTTCCCGGACCGGGGCACGAACCTGTGTCCCCTGCATCGACAAGTGGACTCTCAACCACTGCGCCACCAGGGAAGCCCCAAGAACCTTTGTCTTTTAACTGGAGTATTGGATTGATTTACATTTGAAGGAATTAATAATACGTTTTGGTCTTAATTAATCATTCTATTTTGTGCTTTGTATTTCTCTCTTTTATTGCATTTTTTCAGATTGAGTACTTTTTAAATCGTTCTAATTTTTTCTACCAGTTTCAAAAATTAAACATTTTTTTCTTTTAGTGGTGCCCTTAGAATTACAAAATGCTTACTTAATTTGTCAAGTCTAAAATTCATAGGTACCTTTATTTTTCTCTTGGATACTGTAAGGGTCTTAGAACACTTAATTTCATTATTTCTCTCTTCAGTTATAAATTATTCTTGTTTTGTAAAAATTATATTTTAATCTCAAAAATATTATTATTATTGATATTTTAAAGTAATTTTTAAAAGATTTTCCGACAACTCCACTTCTTCCTTGCCTCTATATTCTTTGTTCCATCATAATTCCTCCTTCTGGAATTTTTCTGCCTGAAATGCATTCTCTAGAATTTTCTTTAGTGAGATCCTGCTGGAGGCAAATTCTCTCCATTTTTGTTTGTCTTAAAATGTCTTTAACTTACAATCACTCTTGAGAATTTTCAACATAGAATTGGTGGTTATTTCCTTTTAGAATACTGAATGTATCTTTACCTTCCTCTGGTTTCCATTGCTCTTGTTAAGAAGTCAGCTTTCAGTCTGTCATTCATCTGAATGCAGTCTGTTCTTTTTTTTCACTCATTGATTTTGAGATCTTCTCTTTGTCTTAGGTGTTCTGCAGTTTTACTGTTATGTGTCTAAGGTAAAAGTCCTTTTATATATCCGGTTGGGACTCACTGGATTTCTTACGTCTACAGATCTGTGTTTTTCATTAATTCTCAGTCATTAACTTTTCAAATTCTTACCCTTTCTTTTCTTTCTTGGAACTCTAATTAAAAATGTGTTAAACCTTTTCACGCTACACTCTACATAGAGTCTCTTAAATGCTTTTTATAGATTTTCTATATTTTTATATTCCTGTGCTGCATTTTGGATTCTTCTGACCTGTGTTTCATTTTACCAACTCTCCCTTTGCTATATGTAATCTGCTGTTAAACTAATCCACTGAGTTTTAAATTTTAGATTTTAATTGTTATTTCTTTTTTTTAACATCTTTATTGGAGTATAATTGTTTTACAATGGTGTGTTAGTTTCTGCTTTATAACAAAGTGAATCAGTTATACATATACATATGTTCCCATATCTTTTCCCTCTTGCATCTCCCTCCCTCCCACCCTCCTTATCCCACCCTTCTAGGTGGTCACAAAGCACCAAGCTGATCTCCCTGTGCTATGCAGCTGCTTCCCACTAGCTAGCTATTTTACGTTTGGTAGTGTATATATGTCCATTTCTATAAGTTCTTTGGCTACATTTTCAAATATCCCTGGAAACTTTTTGTGGTTTCCAGTAAAGTTAATTTCAGGCTTGTGTTTTATTTCATTAAGCTTAGTAGGAATAGTTGTTTTAGGTCTGTGTCTTAACAATTCATTCCTATATTCAAAGTCTTCGAGGGTCTGTTTCTACAGTCTCTTATTTTTTCTTAATCTAAATTATGGTATCTCGTTTTCTTGGGGCTTTCTCATTTTTGTCTGTGTAATGGTCATTGTTCTTGAAAACGGTGTGGGACTTCTTTGCAACCTAGGAATGGTGTGCCTTCCTCCAAATAGTTTTTGCATTTTCCTATGCTTTAGGATCACTAACAGTGGTTCTCCAAGTTGGCTATATATAGAATTGGCTGATGAACTTTAAAAAATCCTGATGTCCAAGCTGAACTATATAGACCATTTAAATCAGAATCTGCAGAAGTAGAATCCAGGCCTCAGTCTTTAAAGCTACTCAGGTGATTTCAATGAGCATCCAAGGCTCAGAACTGCAGATATAAAATAACAACCCTTTCTGACTTACTTATATACACTACCAAATGTAAAATAGATAGCCAGTGGGAAGCAGCCGCATAGCACAGGGAGATCAGCTCGGTGCTTGGTGACCACCTAGAGTGGTGGGATAGGGAGGGTGGGAGGGAGGGAGATGCAAGAGGGAAGAGATATGGGGATATATGTATATGTATAACTGATTCACTTTGTTATAAAGCAGAAACTAACACACTGTTGTAAAGCAATTATACTCTAATAAAGATGTTAAAAAAAATAACCCTGCTTGAAGTTGTTTTTGGCCCATCCAGGTGATTTGACTTTGGGATGCGAATCTGCTGGAAGCTACTGTCTTTACAAATTCTCAGAGATTTCCCCTTCATCCACCGCTTGCTCAATACCAGTTGGCATATGGTAACTTTTTTCTAATGTCAACAATATATTGAAGATGAGGAATACAGGGATAGGATTATAAGAGATTTTGAGAGAGTATTTAATTCGTCTACCTCCACCATTTATGAATCATACACAAAGCATTTTTTACCTTATCCAATTATTCATTCACTACATTAGCTGTACTAAGTTAAAGGTAACGAAGGTGAAAACGTAAAATGCTTTTTGAATTTTCAAGGTGTTGCCCATGAACCATGTTGGTTTTATCATGTATTATTTAATTACTTCTGGGAAGTTTTCATGCTGACCCCTAAAGAATATCTGTAGGGTCTGATTATTCAACTTGTAAGTAAAACGATTAATTTTATTGAAGGTGGACCTTGCTATCTCCTGTTGGAAAGACCCCTAGACAATGTTAATGCACTATGAAATCATAAATTGAAATTGGCTTGCTTTTATCTGTAAGGATCTTGGCATGTATTAGGATTAATCAATATTTTACTCCCATGTATACTTCATTTTTTGATCACACATTACATTTAGTATCAGCAATAGAAATCATGATTTTATGTTAACAGGGAATGACATCATCTTCCTTTTTTCCTTTAAGCATTAAATACCTCTTTCCTGTGTTGGGAAATAACACGTTGCGGCATTTGTCAGTGTTATTTCCAGTCCAACTTCTCCTTTTTAAGTTCATTATTCTTTTAGGTTCTTAATTATGAGCTGTCTTCTACTCAGTGTAGTTCACTATTTCTGTCATCATAAGAATCCATTCTCAGTCCTTTATAGGTGAAAAAAGGACAAAAACTACCCAAGCAGCCATTGAGTGCTGGTACTGGAGCGTGTCCATTAACCTGTCAGCATTTCCCAAGATGTGTTGGGCAGAATTAAGTAGGTTCATAGATATTCTGTAAAATATATTCCCATGGTCAGGTAAGTTCAGGGAGGGCTAGGTTAAATGAAGTTAAGCTGGTTTATTTAAGGGAGGCTTGGTAGAATCTTTAATATCCAAATATACATTTTGAATTTCCCAAGGAAATATTTTATTTGAGCATTTAAAATGATTAATGTTCTTCAGAAATTTGGAAAATACTCACATATGATGATATTAAACCTTCATAATTGCCTTTTCACGTAATTATTGGTCCTGTTTTTACAGATGAGGGAACTTAGGTTTAAAGAAGTTGTTAGTTTGTTCAGTGTCAAAGTGTCCACTATGAGGTGGAGTCTGGATGCGGATTCAGATCTGTTGTATACAAGAGTCTGCATTCACTCTTCCTCTCCCTTGCTCCCTCCCTCCTTTCTTCTCATCCTGCCTTTTAAAATTACATTTATTTATCTGATTGTAAAATTAACATATATTTTCACTGAAGACTCTGAAAAAACAAACAAAAGCACAATGAAGAAAATAAAAATTACTCATGACCTCCTTCCCTGAGATAACATTAGAATTTTAATTTAATTAATTAATTAATTTATGGCTGTGTTGGGTCTTCGTTGCTATGTGCAGGCTTTCTCTAGTTGCGGCGAGTGGGGGCTACTCTTTGTCTTGATGCACGGGCTTCTCATTGTGGTGGCTTCTCTTGTTGTGGAGCACAAACTCTAGGTGCGCGGGCTTCCGTAGTTGTGGCGCACGGGCTTATTTGTTCCATGGCATGTGGGATCTTCCAGGGCCAGGGCTCGAACCCATGTCCCCTGCATTGGCAGGTGGATTCTTAACCACTGAGCCACCAGGGAAGTCCAGCATTAGAATTTTAACATTTTATTTTATTACTCTTTTTTAGGACTTTTTTTTTTTGATGTGGACCATTTTTAAAGTCTTTATTGAATTTGATACAATATTGCTCCTGTTTTACATTTTGGTTTTTTGGCCACGAGTCATGTGGGATCTTAGCTCCCTGACCAGGGATTGAACCTGCACCCCCTGCACTGGAAGGCGAAGTCTTAACCACCCGACTGCCAGGGAAGTCCTGAATTTTAACATTTTAAATGTTTTAAACACACATGTAAATTATATCTATATAGTGTGTGTGTGTGTGTGTGTGTGTGTGTGTGTGTGTGTGTGTTTTACAAAATCCATATCATACTGCATGTATTTTAAAACCTGCACTGTTAATTTAATGTAATTAAATAATCTTCTATAATTCAATTCTAATGGCTGCAAATTATTCCATCACAGGCATGCACTAAATTTACTTAGCCAGTTCTCTGTTGTTGGACTTGTAAGTTGTAGCCAATTTTTCACTGTTATAAATAGCATTATGATGAACAACTTAGTACATTACATCTTTGTGCACTTGTCTGATTTTTTCTTTGGATTAAACATATACACTCTACTAATAGTGTAGGAGAGTGCTTGTTTATTCATGTTCTGGTCAATATAAGTCTTATATATTTATTTTTATTTCTTGACATTTTTATAAGCAAAACATGCTTTTTATTGTTTAGCTCATTATTACCTCAGTTGTGCCCCTTTGGCTGTCATTAAGCTGCCCTCCCAGTAGTAGGGCTTGTGCCCTATATGATTCTTCCATGAGTGGAGGTTATTTTGCATCCAGCTTTCTTGCTGGTTTTGCCTTATGATATGAATTAGTCAAATCAATCAATGAGGTAAGGAGTACAATCTGAGTATAAGACAAGTAATCCACATGGGTATTAAACCTACAGCCATGATTTTCTTAGCTTCCTGTTCCAGTCTAGCAGTTTTCAACCCGTAGTACACATAACAGATGGCATTCACATGTTGGACACATCATATGGGTACACTCTGTGGACTTCTCACAATTTGTGACATGCTCCATACAATTATACTTCTTTTCTCCTGCTCTATAAAACATTTTGGAATAGAAGTTAGTGTGAGTAGTATTATAATAGGACAACTACTCTAATTTAAAACAAAACAAGTAACTCACAATCATCCATCCTTAAAATTTTATTAGTAAGAAATTATTTGCCATGTATCTGTAATAGTATAAAATCTCTGCTCTAGCAGAGATGAAAATGAACAATGCCTTAAATAAGATAGAGGTTAATTTATTTATCAACCTAAATCTCAGCAGTTATGATGCTGCTGTACTGAGACGTCATCTAGAGCCCAGGCACCCTCCATCTTTTGCTCTGTCATTCTTAGAATGTTGACTTCATCCACATGATCCAAGATGACTCTCCTAGCATCTGAATTCCAGGCAGCAAGAAGGGTATAGAATGGGAGTAGAGGGCCACATTCTTGCCATTAAGGACATGACCCAAAAGATGTAAACTTTACTTTTGCTCATCTTCCTTTGACCAGAACATAGACACACAGAACCACACCAGTTACAGAGTAGCATGGAAAATGTTTTAAACTGGGGAGGCTAAGAGTCTAGCTTAAAATCAGGGGTTCTCTTATTGTGAGAGAGAAGGGGGACAGCTGGAAGTGCCTGTCATAATGTTTCTCATGAGTGTATTGTTTCTGGGTACTGGATAAAACTGCCTTAACAATCTCAACCCTCTGCACCACTGATCACTGCAGTATCTACTGTGCTTCCCCTGCATCCCAAACTGGTCAGTATGCATTCCCAGTGGTCCTGTGTCTAGATCATTAACCACATTAGTGGACTGAGCTGAATATGGGATACATGGTTTGAGACCCACATTGTTCAATATTTAAATTGCTCTTTTGTTCATGGTTTGAATTTTAATGAGAATTTAATTTGTGCTGGGGTCCTGGCCTTAATGTGAATAAACCTAAATGGTTAGCCTTACCATTTTTCTATACTGTTTACACGGGAAGAATGCTAAACTGAACTAAATGGAAATTATCATGTGTTAGTTATTGGCATTTAGAGAATAAAGGGTATACATATTAAGAAAATGTAAAAAGAAACAATTTTATCACTGCCATTTCAAAATGTGCCTTTAATATATCCCCCCCTTTTTACCCAAAGGAAAATAAGCAAGTTAGCAATACATTTTAACTTGAAAAATTCTAGCTGAAACTTTCTTGGTTGGGGTGGGGTGTGGATTGTGGAAAGGTGGGATGACTACTCTTATTGTTATGAATCTGGTATCACTGGCATTTTTTCTGCTCTATTTTCCTAAATATTCAATCATGTGATCTCCCAGTTACACAGCATCTGCTTCCTTCACGTTTTAGCCTAGGGCTGGCCTTGAACGTGGTTATATCGTCATATGAAACAGAGAGGAATAGCCCTTGAACAGTCTTTAGTCATGGTTGATATGATCCTGGAAATAAAGGATCCAAGCTAATGAACATTAATATTAATGCATGTTTTACAGGTGCAGCGTGAGTCTTTGATGTGTACTCAATTCAGGCAAACCTAGCAACTTGGAAGGTGTCATATTCATCAAGTTCAGATCCGTGAGTAGATATGAATAACAGATGCTTCTGTGTTCTGGAGCACAGTTCTGAAACTCAGCATGTTCTGAAGGTTCTTTATACTCAAGGAATTTAACAAGCCAGATCAACATAATGAACATTAAACTCATACCCCACCGTCATATCCAACCCTTTTTCTGAATACTCATTTTAGAGAAATATGGGAATTTTTAGGATTTGTCTGGGTGAGTCTACCTGTTGAAAGACAATTTCACACCTCTACCAATTTCCTAATAGCTTGTAGACCCCGATGGCTTTTTTTTTTCTTCTCCTATGTTTCTTCTATTTTTTTAAACATCTTTATTGGAGTATAATTGCTTTACAATGGTGTGTTAGTTTCTGCTTTATAACAAAGTGAATCAGCTATACATATACATATATCCCCATATCTCCTCCCTCTTGGGTCTCCCTCCCACCCTCCCTATCCCACCCCTCTAGGTGGACACAGAGCAGTGAGCTGATCTCCCTGTGCTATGCAGCTGCTTCCCACTAGCTATCGGTTTTATATTTGGTAGTGTATATAAGTCCATGCCACTCTCGCACTTTGTCCCAGCTTACCCTTCCCCCTCCCCGTGTCCTCAAGTTCATTCTCCATGTCTGTGTCTTTATTCCTGTCCTGCCCCTAGGTTCTTCAGAACCATTTTTTTCTTTTTTAGATTCCATATATATGTGTTAGCGTACGGTATTTGTTTTTCTCTTCTGACTTACTTTACTCTGTATGAGAGACTCTAGGTCCATCCACCTCACTGCAAATAACTCAATTTCATTTCTTTTTATGGCTGAATAATATTCCATTGTATATATGTGCCACATCCATCTTCTTTATCCATTCATCTGTCGTTGGACACTTAGGTTGCTTCCATGTCCTGGCTATTGTAAATAGTGCTGCAATGAACATTGTGGTACATGACTCTTTTTGAATTATGGTTTTCTCAGGGTATATGCCCAGTAGTGGGATTGCTGGGTCATATGGTAGTTCTATTTTTAGTTTTTAAGGAACCTCCATACTGTTCTACATAATGGCTGTATCAATTTACATTCCCACCAACAGTGCAAGAGGGTTCCCTTTTCTCCACACCCTCTCCAGCATTTATTGTTTGTAGATTTTTTTGATGATGGCCATTCTGACTGGTGTGAGATGATAGTCATTGTAGTTTTGATTTGCATGTCTCTAATGATTAGTGATGTTGAGCATCCTTTCATGTGTTTGTTGGCAATCTGTATATCTTGTTTGGAGAAATGTCTATTTAGGTCTTCTGCCCATTTTTGGATTGGGTTGTTTCTTTCTTTGATATTGAGCTGCATGAGCTGTTTATATATTTTGGAGATTAACCCTATGTCCGTTGATTCATTTGCAAATAATTTCTCCCATTCTGAGGGTTGTCTTTTCGTCTTGTTTATGGTTTCCTTTGCTGTGCAAAAGCTTTTAAATTTCATTAGGTCCCATTTGTTTATTTATTTATTTATTTATTTTGCAGTACGTGGGCTTCTCACTGTTGTGGCCTCTCCCGTCGCAGAGCAGAGGCTCCGGACTCACAGGCTCAGCGGCCATGTCTCACGGGCCTAGCTGCTCTGTGGCATGTGGGATCTTCCCGGACCGGGGCACGAACCCATGTTCCCTGCATCGGCAGGGAACTCTCAACCACTGCGCCACCAGGGACGCCCCCATTTGTTTATTTTTGTTTTTATTTCCATTTCTCTAGGAGGTGGGTCAAAAAGGATCTTGCTGTGATTTATGTCATAGAGAGTTCTGCCTATGTTTTCCTCTAAGATTTTTATGCTGTCTGGCCTTACAGTTAGGTGTTTAATCCATTTTGAGTTTATTTTTGTGTATGGTGTTAGGGAGTGTTCTAATTTCATTCTTTTACAGGTAGCTGTCCAGTTTTCCCAAAACCACTTATTGAAGAGGCTGTCTTTTCTCCATTGTATATTCTTGCCTCCTTTATCAAAAATAAGGTGACCATATGAGCATGGGTTTATCTCTGGACTTTATATCCTGTTCCATTGATCTATATTTCTGTTTCTGTTCCAGTAGCATACTGTCTTGATTACTGTAGCTTTGTAGTATAGTCTGAAGTCAGGGAGCCTTATTCTTCCAGCTCCGTTTTTCTTTCTCAAGATTGCTTTGGCTATTTGGGGTCTTCCATACAAATTGTGAAATATTTTCTTCTAGTTCTGTGAAAAATCCCATTGGTAATTTGATAGGGATTGCATTGAATGTGTAGATTGCTTTGGGTAGTATAGTCATTTTCACAATATTGATTCTTCCAATCCAAGAACAGGTATATCTCTCCATCTGTTTGTACCATCCTTAATTTCTTTCATCAGTGTCTTATAGTTTTCTGCATACAGGTTTTTTGTCTCCTTAGGTAGGTTTATTCCTAGGTATTTTATTCTTTTTGTTGCAATGGCAAATGGGAGTGTTTCCTTAATTTCTCGTTCAGATTTTTCATCATTAGTGTATAGGATTGCAAGAGATTTCTGTGCACTAATTTTGTATCCTGCAACTTTACCAAATTCAGTGCTTCGCCCTAGTAGTTTTCTGGTAGAGTCTTTTGGATTCTCTATGTATAGTGTCACGTCACCTGCTAACAGTGACAGCTTTACTTCTTCTTTTCTGATTTGGATTCCTTTTATTTGTTTTTCTTCTGTGACTGCTGTGGCTAAAATTTCCAAAGCTATGTTGAATAATAGTGGTGAGAGTGGGAAGCCTTGTCTTGTTCCTGATCTTAGTGGAAATGGGTTCAGTTTTTCACCATAGAGAACGATGTTGGCTGTGGGTTTATCATATATGACCTGTATTATGTTGAGGTAAGTTCCCTCTATGCCTGCTTTCTGGAGGGTTTTTTTTTTTATCACAAATGGGTGTTGAATTTTGTGGAAAGCTCTTTCTGCATCTATTGAGATGATCGTATGGTTTTTATCCTTCAGTTTGTTAATATGGTGTATCACATTGATTGATTTGCATATATTGAAGAATCCTTGGATTCTTGGAATAAACCCCACTTGGTCATCGTGTATGGTCCTTTTAATGTGCTGTTGGATTGTGTTTGCAAGTATTTTATTGAGGATTTTTGCATCTATGTTCATCAGTGATGTTGGCCTGTAGTTTTCTTTCTTTGTGACATCCTTGTGTGGTTTTGGTATCAGGGTGATGATGGCCTCATAGAATGAGTTGGGGAGTGTTCCTCCCTCTGCTATATTTTGGAAGAGTTTGGGAAGGACAGGTGTTAGCTCTTCTCTAAATGTTTGATAGAATTCGCCTGTGAAGCCATCCGATACTGGGCTTTTGTTTCTTGAAAGATTTTTAATCACAGTCTCAATTTCAGTGCCTGTGATTGGTCTGTTTATATTTTCTGTTTCTTCCTGGTTCAGTCTCGGGAGGTTGTGCATTTCTAAGAATTTGTCCATTTCTTCCAGGTTGTCCATTTTATTGGCATAGAGTTGCTTGGAGTAATCCCTCATGATCCTTTGTGTTTCTGCAGTGTCAGCTGTTACTCCTCCTTTTTCATTTCTGATTCTATTGACTTGAGTCTTCTCCCTTGTTTTCTTGATGAGTCTGGCTAATGGTTTGTCAGTTTCATTTATCTTCTCAAAGAACCAGCTTTTCTGCTAACTTTGGGGGTTTTTTGTTCTTTTTTCTCTAATTGCTTTAGGTGTGAGGTTAGGTTGTTTATTTGAGATGTTTCTTGTTTCTTGTGGTAGGATTGTATTGCTGTAAACTTCCCTCTCAGAACTGCTTTTGCTGCATCCCACAGGTTTTGGGTCGTCGTGTTTTCATTGTCATTTGCTTCTAGGTATTTTTTGATTTCCTCAGTGATCTCTTGGTTATTTAGTAGTGTATTGTTTAGCCTCCATGTGTTTGTGTTTTTTACAGATTTTTTTCCCTGTATTTGATATCTAGTCTCATAGTGTTGTGGTCAGAAAAGGTACTTGATACAATTTCACTTTTCTTAAATTTACCGAGGCTTGATTTGTGCCCCAGGATATGATCTATCCTGGAGGGTGTTCCATGAGCACTTGAGAAGAAAGTGTAGTCTGTTGTTTTTGGATGGAATGTCCTATAAATATCATTTAAAGCTTGTGTTTCCTTATTTATTTTCATTTTGGTTGATCTGTCCTTTGGTGATAGTGGAGTGTTAAAGTCCCCTACTGTGGTTGTGTTACTCTCGATTTCCCCTTTTATGGCTGTTAGTATTTGCCTTATGTTTTGAGGTGCTCCTATGTTGGGTGCAGAAATATTTACAACTTTTATGTCTTCTTCTTGGATTGATCCCTTGATCATTATGTATTGTCCTTTTTTGTCTCTTGCAAGAGTCTTTATTTTAAAGTCTATTTTGTCTGATATTAGAATTGCTACTCCAGCTTTCTTTTGATTTCCATTTGCTTGGAATATCTTTTTCCATCCCCTCAACTTTCAGTCTGTATGTGTCCCTAGGTCTGAAGTGGGTCTCTTGTAGACAGCATATGTATGGGTATTGCTTTTGTATCCATTCAGCCAGTCTATGTCTTTTGGTTGGAGCATTTAATCCACTTACATTTAGGGGAGTTATTGATATGTATGTTCCTATTACCATTTTCTTAATTCTTTGGGTTTGTTATTGTAGGTCTTTTCCTTCTCTTGTGCTTCCTGCCTAGAGAAGTTCCTTTAGCATTTATTGTAAAGCTGGTTTGGTGCTGCTGAATACCCTTAGCTTTTGCTTGTCCGTTGAATGTGAGTGAGGTCCTTGCTGGGTAGAGTAGGTTTTTCCCTTTCACATTCAGCCTTTTTAAAAAAGAAGGATATTTTGCCATTTGTGACAACATAGGTGGACATGGAGGACATTATGACAGTGAAATAAGCCAGACACAGAAAGAAATTCTTATTGTAGCATATCCCATCCAAAACCTTTGGCAAAGACAGGCAGCAAAGAAATGTGCCATGCCTGGCTCATCATTTGCTAACCCCTCTCAACCCAATGCTGTAAACTCCTCATCACGTGAATGTTACATAAGAGCAGAAGCTTTGTTTTGTTCATTGCTGTATTGCCAACAGCTAGAACAGTGCCTACAAGCAGTAAGTGCTCAGTAAATATTTGCTGACTACAAGTTGATGTTGCTGGACATAAATATAGCTCTGAGCCTTGAAAGAACAAAGTCACCTTTTCATAACCAAGGTTATATATGTAAATATTAACTTCTTCTAATTCCCATTTCCATTATGAAAACTTTTTTGGCAAAACTCAGATTTACAGGTCCACACCTGATCTGCCTAACCAGTCGCAATACATGTCACTGGAATAAAAGTACATTTCAGATCTGAGCATTTGTGAGTATACAAGTATAAAGATTGTTATTTCCAAGGTTCATGTTTTACCAGATTAACATTTCATGCAAGATAAATAAGTTCTGTGCCTATAGCTAACAATACTTTATCGTATACTCACATTTTTGTAATAGAGCAGATCTTTATTTATCTATTTATTTTTTTGCGTACGCGGGCCTCTCACTGTTGTGGCCTCTCCTGTTGTGGAGCACAGGCTCCGGACACGCAGGCTCAGCGGCCATGGCTCACGGGCCCAGCCGCTCCGCGGCATGTGGGATCTACCCGGACCAGGGCACAAACCCGTGTCCCCTGCATCGGCAGGCGGACTCTCAACCACTGCGCCACCAGGGAAGCCCTAGGGCAGATCTTATGTTAAGTGTTCTTACGACAAAAAAAATAATGAAAGTGATGAGAGTAAACTTTGGGAGGTAATGAGGTCTATGGATGTCTTGATGGTGGTGTATACTTATCCCCAAACTCATCAAGTTGTATGCATGAAATATGTACAGATTTTACATGTCAGTCATATGTCAGTCAAGTGTTTTTTTAGAGAATGTCTTAGTTTGCATTTCCCCAGAAGCAGACCTCAAGGCAAAGACTCAAGTACAAGTCGTTCATCTGGAGGTGAGGAAACATTGGTATGGGAGTGGGGAAGTGAGACAGGAAAGAGAAGGTGGCCAAAAAAACCCCACCAATGTGAGTGATTGTTGCTTAATGTCATGAGAAAAGTCTAGGAAACAGAGCCTCCCTGCTGAGGGGCAAGGGCACTGGGATGTTTATATGCCAACTCCCATTAGTCATCCATTGGGGCCTTTTGGGAGCAAGGTTGATGCTAAGTCTGGCTTTCTGTGTGAGCAGCAAGGTGGGCTTTGGTATCCTAAGAAAGCCTTGAGGCACAGGCACACAGGTTCTGGAAGCTGGAAAACAGCACAGCATGCAGTGAGTTTGTAAGGACTGAGGTTAGAGGATGTGGGCTGGGCTGCACAGATGTTGAGGGAGAGCTGGCTTTCCACAGTAAATGAAAGCGCTCCTCCTGTTTCACAGATGGAACTGATGCATGGGAAAAGCAAACTGAAATAATTCTTCTAAGACTTTGTTAGTGGTGTAGTAAGGTAGATGTGTCACAATGGGCTACCTTTTTTTTTTGTTGGAGTATAGTTGATTTACAATGTTGTGTTAGTTTCAGGTGTACAGCAAAGTGAATCAGTTATACACATACATGTATCCACTCTTTTTAAGATTCTTTTCCCATATAGGCCATTGCAGAGTATTGAGTAGAGTTCCCCGTGCTATACAGCAGGTTCTTATTAGTTATCTATTTTATATATAGTAGTGTGTATATGTCAATCTCAATCTCCCGATTTATCCCTCCCCCTCCCTTATCCCCTGGAAACCATCAGTTTGTTTTCTACATCTGTAATTCTATTTCTGTTTTGTAAATCAGTTAATTTGTACCCTTTTTTTAGATTCCACATATAAGCAATATCATATGATATTTGTCTTTCTGTGTCTGACTTACTTCACTCAGTTTGACAGTCTCTAGGTCCATCCATGTTGCTGCAAGTGGCATTATTTTGTTCTTTTTTATGGCTGAGTAATATTCCACTATACATACGTACCACATCTTCTTTATCCATTCCTCTGTTGATGGACGTTTAGGTTGCTTCCATATTCTGGCTATTGTAAATAGTGCTGTGATGAACATTGGGGTGCATGTATCTTTTAGAATTATGGTTTTCTTCAAATATATGCCCAGGAGTGGGACTGCTGGGTCATATGGTAGTTCTATTTGTAGTTTCTTAAGTAACCTCCATACTGTTCTCTGTAGTGCCTGTATCAATTTACATTCCCACCAACAGTGTAAGACGGTTCCCTTTTCTCCACCCCCTCTCCAGAATTTATTGTTTGTAGATTTTTTGATGATGGCCATTCTGACTGGTGGGAGGTGATACCTCATTGTGGTTTTGATTTGCATTTCTCTAACAATTAGTGATGCTGAGCATCTTTTCAGGTGTTTTTTGGACATCTGTATGTCTTCTTTGGAGAAATGTCTATTTAGGTCTTCCACCCATTTTTTGATTGGGTTGTTTGTTTTTTTGATATTGAGCTGCATGAGCTGTTTGTATATTTTGGAGATTAAACCCTTGTCGGTTGCTTCATTTGCAAATATTTTCTCCCATTCTGAGGGTTGTCTTTTTGTTTTGTTTATGGCTTCCTTTGCTGTGAGGAAGCTTTTAAAGTTTCATTAGGTCCCATTTGTTTATTTTTGTTTTTATTTTCATTACTTTAGGAGATGGATCAAAAAAGATCTTGCTGCGATTTATGTCAGAGTGTTCTGCCTGTTTTTTCCTCTAAGAGTTTTTTTTTTTTTTTTTTTTTGCGGTACGCGGGCCTCTCACTGTTGTGGCCTCTCCCGTTGCGGAGCACAGGCTCCGGACGCGCAGGCTCAGCGGCCATGGCTCACGGGCCCAGCCGCTCCGCGGCATGTGGGATCTTCCCGGACCGGGGCACGAACCCGTGTCCCCTGCATCGGCAGGCGGACTCTCAACCACTGTGCCACCAGGGAAGCCCTCCTCTAAGAGTTTTATAGCGTCTGGCCTTACAGTTAGGTCTTTAATCCATTTTGAGTTTATTTTTGTGTATGGTGTTAGGGAGTGTTCTAATTTCATTCTTTTACATGTAGCTGTCCAGTTTTCCCAGCACCACTTATCGAAGAGACTATCTTTTCTCCGTTACTTTAGCAGTATAATTTTCTCTTACTGCTGGGTAAAACGTACACTGGATTGGAGGTGGTACCTTCTGATGGAGACACTAGATGGTGCTGTTCTCTAAGTAGAAATCTACAACTAGCATTCTGATGCTGATCTATTATTACAGCTTAGCACACAATTTTAAATCAGTTGGGCTTCAATCAATCAAAAAGTATTTACTGAAGACCCATTAAGTGCCAGAGTTGGACCTGAAATAGAAAGGAAAATAGCATTAAGAAGAGAAAGACCGCAAAGCTCCAAACCTAAGCAGGAGCTTTTCCAATTTAAGTCAGCCTGGATTTTCCCTTTCTTTAGAGAACCTTTAGAGAATTTATGTAGCATAAGAATTTTATTTTATTGTGAAAGAACTTTGTATTAATGGAACAATATTTAGCATCAGTGTTTGACTATATTTTTGATTGAATGTTATATATTCAGTTACTGATTAACTATATTTGCTTTCTGACTTTATAAGGAAATAAAAAGCCATGTTTTCTGTAAAATAATGTTTTAATATCCTTCTCAAATGTGTCTTCTCCATGAAGCTTGACCTGTGAAATCCCACTAGCTTTAATTACTCCAAACTTCTCTTCTTTCCCTTAGTAACTCCAGGGAGTCCTTAAAGCAGTGCTTCCTAAACTTTCATGTGCATAACAGGTACCTGGGGATCCGGTTAAAAAGATTCCGAGTCAGTGGTCTGGGGTACAGCCTGAGATTTTGCATTTCTACCCCAGATGATATTGATACTGCTGCTCCATAGGCTGCACTCTGAGTGGATTTTCGCTGGGAAATATGGTGGTTGAATGAGTTTTGCCCCAGTTAGAAACATGTTTTAATTTTAATTTCCTGTAGGAAGAGTACTTTCTTCCTTTGTGACTCTCCTTCCATCTTCAACTTCCTTTACCCCAGCCCCACCATGTTTTTATAATTGTGTACATTGCATATAGTAGACACTTACTATATGAAGGTGATGCTTGGGAAAAGAAAAACTGTTTTGCCCTAAAACATGGAGTGTTGGATAGATTCCATTTGTCCTTCCAGAGCCAGTCTCCTTTTGTGTTTGCCCTGGGATGCTGACCTGTGTGCATCTCATCAAGGTGTTTTATGTCCTCTGGCTTCCAGGTAGGTTCAGCCCATGGTAGCCCCAGCAGAATTCAGAGAGGGAGTGAGATCAGGTATTTATCTCTTGACTCCCTCCCTGCAAAATTACCTTGGGCTGGCTGAGAACTTCTGAAGGTCAGTGCCCTTCACACAACTCTCTCCTTTTGCTTTCTGGAAAATGTTCCCTTACCCCCTCCCTTTCAGCCTAGGGGTTGTAATTGCCCCTGTATTATTAACCCTGGGCTACTTGTGGTTCCCATGCATCTTGCCCACACCTTTTTAAAAGAGGTCCTTTTAAAATAAATCCTCCTCAAATTAACCTAATTTGAGTGTGCCAACCCCTTTGGACCCCGACTGAAACACTTGGTTGCCATTGATTTTGGACATATAAATAGGTAAAATTTGATGGAGCTGTAGGAAGACATAAAATAACAGAATTTGAGCCGAATAGAAAAGGCTTGATTTTGACAAATATTTAATTACTTTACAATTTCAGGGACATGTCAGTATTGTATGAGTTTATCAACTCTGTGGGGCAATGGCTGAAATTTGACTTAGGTTTTCCATTATCTCTGGTGTTTGAAAGATTCATACAAATTCTTCTATTTCTCGTGTCAGTGTGGGTCAGAGTCTAAGTTAGATGTAGCTAAGCAGGGGCTTCTGGCTTGTTAGAGATTTCCCAGACTGCTGGTCTTTATTCTCATTACAATGGATTATGACAAACAACAGAAATGTAAATTTAACTTACTCTGCAAAACAATGGTAATCATTGTCTCTCTTTGACTCACCCTTTTTATCTGAACAGATTAATTTTGCTATCCTCTCATCTGACAGTATCTGTGCATATGTATGGGAATATAAACATACTCAATCCAAGTATTTACTTACAAAAAGAGAGCTTTATAGTGGTCTGACTGAAGGAGATATCGCTTTGTGTGAAATGTACCTATTACCATATTTAATTTGCACCTATTAAAATGTCAAAGAATGATCCATCTTGAATTTGACCTGGAATATTCCAGGGTGATAAAGTTTCTAGTCCTCTTTGCGACAGGGATTTTCTTTTTGGCTGTATTGACTCCTTCCCCACGAGACTCTAGCACTTGAGGCTGCAAATTCATTCTTTTCCTAAATAAATGGTCACGGTGTTTACCAGAATTTTATTACTATGGCAGAGACCTCATCATTGGGATTTCTTTTTTTAATGGGGAAATTTCATGGCCTGTTTTCAAGGTTATTACTCAGAGCACCAGATATGTAACAAGATTTTATTTTTCTTTTATATATTGTCACAATCGATGCCAACATAGCAGTTTCAATTGCTCAAATGATCATGGCAGCAGGAACTTTTTCATTCAAGACAATTAGGAAATCTAGTCGGAATGTTTAGAAAAATAAACAATCGTTGATGGTTTACTAATTGATTTCTTCTTCACTTTAATCATTCATCCATTCACCGTCTGGTGATTGAGAACAAGTGCTAAGTATGTAGATAGGAACAATAAATAATCTTTCCTCATAGAGGTCATCTTTTTAGATGAGTAGCACCTGTACACAAATTAATTATAATTTATTTTAGCAATGATAAGGATACTAGGTACGTGACATAGAGGAAGGAGGGCCTAAGTGGACTGTGGGGAGAGGGGTTAGTTAGGAGAGCTTCATAGAAGAGTTGACATCTGAGTATGGTTTTGAAGGTTCATTAGGAGATAAAGAGATGGCAAGTAGGTAGGAGCCAATTTATAAAAAGTCTAAGGAAGTTGGGTTTTATCCTGTCGACAATGAAAACCTCTAGAGAATTTTACCTAGGGAAGAAATATGGTCAAGTTTGCATTTTGGAAAGACAGACCTTTTTTGGTGAGGATGTAAGGGATGCCCTGGAAGGGAGGGGTGAAATTGTGTATGTATGAAGAAAAGTAACTAGTTGCTACAGAAAGAGCCCACGTAAGAGCTAAAGACATTCTGGACTAAGGTTATAGTAGTGAGAATGAACAGAAAGAGGCAGATTCAAGAGATAATTAGGAGGTACAATTGGCAAGACAATGTATGAGAAATTATTGCTAAGATATGGAGTATACATAAGAATATGTTGGGAAAATGGATAGGGAGAAAGGATGAGTTTACTTTTGGATTCTTTGAGATTGTGGCACCCCTAACAAGACAGCCAGACTGCTAGATAACTCTGGAGCTCAGAAAATAAGTCTGGAGTAGAGCCACATGTTTGGAAATCAGGAAGTTGTTAAAAACCAGAGGAGTAGATGGGATGTTTGAGAGGTTGAGCGCAGAGCAGAGCCCTCCAAACTGCTTTTTTGTCTTCAGCTTTTCCTATGTGCAACACTCTAATGTTGCTACTTACAGGAGGATTTCCACCAGGATGTGGAGTGGGAGGGACATGCCCTGTGCTCAGTTAAGAAGATGGACTGCGAAGTTGCCTGTAAATGTAGGAAAAGAATGAGGAGAAGGTAAAGTCCCAGAGTCCAAGGAAAGAAAGAGTTTTAAGAAAGCAAAACTCAATTGCTTAATGGGATAGGTTGGTTTAGATTAAAAAAAAAGAGAGAGAACATTAACATTTTTTTTAAACATGTGCAGTGATAGTCATTCTTAAGCAGAGGTCTCATTTTAGCATGGAACATGGATGGCTCTGAAGTCAGAAATAATTGAGAAGGACCCCGAAGCGTTTGAAATGGTTGTCATGGACTGCTTTGCTGAAACCATATGTCCTTGATAGGCTTATCTTCACTTCACTTTGAGCCATCTTTGCTATTTTTAACACCAGCAAGAAGTACTTTGAACACATATTTAAAATTATTTTCTTCAGAATTTGCCTAATCATTGTTTTTTCTATTCTGAAAAAATTTCCTCTGGTAAAATCAGGGGTGCAAAGCCTGCTTTTCTAGAAACAGAATGATATATTCAAACTGTTGAGAGTGATTATTAGAATTCAGGGTCCAAACAGGGACATGACAGTAAAGTTCCTTCTGTCTATGCTGTGAGTAACCTTTGGTGAATCCACTTTGCAAAAACTGCTGCCTGAGAGCCTGAGAGTGCTACATCCAGGCTCCCCACTGCTCCTAGTTTGCGACTGTTGATCAGACTTATTGCATTCTCTAGCAATAGGGATGTCAAGCTGTGCTATACTTGAATCA
The DNA here is from genome assembly GCF_000442215.2 of Lipotes vexillifer. Lineage (NCBI taxonomy): Eukaryota > Metazoa > Chordata > Mammalia > Artiodactyla > Lipotidae > Lipotes > Lipotes vexillifer. The sequence goes on along the minus strand of NW_006790779.1, from coordinate 260,186 downwards.
ACAAAGAGAATAAAAGGAGTTGTTTATCTGTAAAGAGCGTCACGGAAGTGTTACAGGAAACATGTGCTTGCACATATATACCTATGCTTATGTCTGTTTCAGTCTTCTGAAGTGAGGCTGGGAAGGTGACGCCCCTTCTCTTGGCCGCTTGTGTGTAGGGAGAATCTGGGACCCTGCCAAGAGGTCTGTCAGTGAGCTAGCTGCATGCCAAGGCCGGGTGAGAAGGCTTGGTGGGGTCTAGGTATTAAAGTATTAAAGCAGGAAGATTATGACTTCAGAAGTCAATGGAATGGCTGGGAAGGGCTGAAAACAAGCTCAGATAACAATGGAAATGCCCAAATGTGGATAGTCATTGTTGAGATGAGACCCAAATGGAACTAATGCTGACCTCCTAGAAGCAGGCAGTGGCCAGATGGTTAAAAGCCACATACATCCAACTAAGGGAGTTAGATTTTTTTTTTTTATTCTGAAGGCAATGGGAAGCCATCTGTTATCTCAGATCTTTGGTTTAAATATGGCATAGGATGTCCTAGGATTTCTATACATTCCTTCTACATAAATGGTTTTCATTCAGGTTTATTGAGATACGATTTACATACATAAAACTCACTCATTTTAGTGTACAGTTATAAAAGTATTGACGAACACATACAGTTCTGTAACAGGCAGCACCTTCAAGCTATAAAATAGTTATATCACTCACATTGTTCCGTTGTGGCCATTTGCAGCCAACCCTTCCCTCCACCCCAGCCTCTGGCAACCACTGGTCTGTTTTTGTCCCTGTAGTTTAGCCATTTTGGCACAGCTGGTATGGAAAATAGTTTGGCAGTTTCTTCTAACGTTAAATATACATTTACTATGTGACTCAGCAATTGCACTCCTAAGTGCTTACCCTCAAGAAATCTAAATTTATGTTAACATTAAAACCTGTATGTGAGGGCTTCCCTGGTGGCGCAGTGGTTGAGAGTCCGCCTGCCGATGCAGGGGACGTGGGTTCGTGCCCCGGTCCGGGAGGATCCCACGTGCCGCGGAGCGGCTGGGCCCGTGAGCCATGGCCGCTGGGCCTGCGCGTCCGAAGCCTGTGTTCCGCAACGGGAGAGGCCACAACAGTGAGAGGCCCGCGTAACGCAAAAAAAAACCCCAAAACGAAACAAAAAAACAACCTGTATGTGAAAGTTTATAGGCAGCCTTATTCATAACTGCTCCAAACTGGATAAAAACAACTGGTTTATCCATAAAATGGAATACTACTTGGCAATAAAAAGCAAGTAACTACAGATACAAGCAACAACGTGAATGAATCTCAAATGCATTATAAGCGAAAGATAAGTAAAAGAAGGCAGCCTCAAAGGGCCTCAAAAGGCAGCATGCTGTATGATCCACAATGGCTGTACCGTTTTGCATTCCCAGCAGCAATGTGTGAGAGTTGCAGTTACTCTACAACCTTGCCAGCACTTGGTAGAGTTAGTTTTCTTAATTTTAACCATTGTAATAGATTTGTAATGTTATCTCATTGTGCTTGTGATTTGCATTTTCCTAATGACTAATGATGTTGAACATTTTTTCATATGTCTATTCAGTATCCATGTATCTTTTTTGGTAAGGTGTTTTTCATATCATTTGCCCAGTTTTTATTAAGTTGTTTGTTTTTATACTGATGAGTTTTGAGAGCTCTTAATGTATTCTGGAGACAAGTCCTTTATCAGACACATATTTTGCAAATATTTTCTCCCATTCTGTGGCCTGTTGGTTCATTACTTTAGTGTCTTTTGATAGAGAAGTTTTTAATTTTGATGAAGTGAAGTTTATTATTTTTTTCTTTTACATATCCTGATTTTGGTATTGTATACAAGAATTCCTTGCCTAACTCAAGGTCACAAAGATTTTTTCCTATATTTTCTTCTAGGATACTTATAGGTTTAGGTTTTACATTTAGGTTTATGATCCATTATGAGCTAATTTTTGTATTTGATGTGACAGATGGACTAAAATTATTTTTTCTTTCCTTTCTTTTCCTTTTTTCCCCTTTCCTTTCCTTCCTTTCTTTTCTGCTTACATGTGGATGTCCAAACGTCCCAGCACCATTTGTTGAATACACTGTTCTTTTTTTTATGTATTTTTTATTTTATTTTTAAAAATTTTTGGTTGCATTGGGTCTTTGTTGCTTCGCACACACTTTCTCTAGTTGCGGTGAGTGGGGCCTACTCTTCGTTGTGGCCCCCGGGCCTCTCACTGTGGTGGCTTCTCTTGTTGCAGAGCACGGGCTCCAGGCCCATGGGCTTCAGTAGTTGTGGCTCATGGTCTCTAGAGCGCAGGCTCAGCAGTTACGGCACATGGGCTCAGTTGCTCCATGGCATGTGGGATCCTCCCGGACCAGGGCTCGAACCCATGTCCCCTGCATTGGCAGGCAGATTCCCAACCACTGCGCCACCAGGGAAGCCCTAGACTGTTCTTTCTCTTTTGAATTTCATTTGAACTTTCATTGAAAATCAATTGACCATGTGTATGTGGGTCTGTTTCTGGACTCTCTTTTGTTCCATTGATTTATGTGCCTGTCCTTTGGCCAATAGCACAGTGTGTTGATTATATATAGTAAGTCAGTTAATCAGGTAGTGTGAATCTTCCAACTTGGTTCTTTTTGAAGACTGCTTTGACTATTCTGGTTCCTTTGCCTTTCCACAAACATTTTAGAATCAGCTTGCTGATTTCTATAAAAATCCTGCTGGGATTTTTAAAATATTACATTCATCTATAGATGAATTTGGGGAGAATTGCTAACTTAAGAATACTGAGTCTTCTAATCTACTAAAACTGTATATCTCTCCATGATTTTTATAGCTGCTCTGATTTCTTCGATCAGTGTTTTATAGATTTTATCCTATATTTCATCACTTGTTTTGCTAAGATTCATACCAAAGTATTTTATGATTTATTTGATGCTATTTAAATAGTTTAAAATTTTTATTTTCCAATTTTTCATTGCTAGACTATAGAAATACAATTGATTTTTGTACATTGATCTTGTATACTGCAACCTTGCTAAAGTCACTTGTTTGTTCTAGTAACTTATTTGTGGATTCTTTGGGATTTTCTACATAGACACTCATGTCTTCTGCAAACTATATGCCTTTTATTTGCTTTTTCTTGCTTGACTACACTGGCTAGGAATTCCAGTTTGTTGAATAGAAGTAGTAAGAGTGTACAGCCTTGCCTTATTCCTGACCTTAGGGGGAAGCATTCAGTCTTTAACTGAGGAGTCTGGCTCCTGTATAAAATACCTATATGTGATTTATCAGGCCTGATCATAGGCAATTCCAAAGGCTTTACCTGGCAGACCTCACAGGGGAAATGCCCTTCCCACCAGACTGCACTGCAGTCTGTGAAGGGAGTTGCAGTCAAAGACTCAGATCTCTCTGGACGGCCATGTTCTTACACATATTTTCATTCTTAGCCCAGGTACTCTTTGGGCAAGGCTTTCCTCAGGAGCCTCTGTGAAGGGTTCCTTTTGGGGGTTAAGGGGAAAACTTGAAGACACGTGTCCCCATTCTGAGTCAGTACTCAGTATTTTTCCATGCCTAGCCCTCCCCCCTCTCCCTCTCACTGGCCTGAGTCCATACAGGAGCCTTTTGTTTGGGATACGTCCACAGTGAGAGGACCCTCACCCACATCTGTGCTGATTTACCTGACCCTCAACTGCTGGGGAAAATCGAAGTGGGTGTGGAGGGGTAGGGAAAGTCAG
>NW_006790779.1:243698-256372 GCF_000442215.2 Lipotes vexillifer | reverse complement strand
TGTGGAGGGGGAGGGAAAGTCAGTACTTTCTCTAGCTTTAGCCGTTTTGCTTATATTATTACAATAAATGTTTAAAAGCTTTATTGTTTGTTACTTTCATTCTTGGCTTATTTTTTCAATTGTCTACTCTAGACACCTGGCAGCTCAGCTCTCTTAACTCAGCTGAGCTCCTGCCATTCACCATTAAGTATGATGTTAGTTGCAGGGTTGTTTTGTAGATGCCCTTTATCAGATTGAGGATGATTCCTTTTATTCCTAGTTTGATGAGTTTTCTCCCTAAACCATGAATAGATGTTGAATTTTGTCAAATAATTTTTCTACGTCTATTGAGATGACCTCTACACATTTATTCATTCTCTGCTTTAACATTGTTTTATGCTTCCCACTCCGTATCTAGTTTATTCTTTATAAGGTGTAATTCTTGATGCCAAAGGATTTGAGTCATTCAAGAACCATATAAAACATAAGGAGGTAGGTCCTTTGGTTTATTCTGATGAACACTCTCCCAAGTCCACAGTTTCCTTAATGGGAATGAAGAGGTGAATAGTATGAAAGCAGTTAAAGATTTTGAGTATTTGGATGTGGCTCCTTTCTTTTCTTAAAATGATATTTATTTCTCTAGTATGTAATGAATACAGAGATGCACACTTCTGCCATCTTTTCTGTGTTTGTACCTCTGATGCAGGACTTGGGAGGCGGGACTGGAAAAAAACCAGATGCTTTCTTATATGATTGTTCATGACAAGTTGACTCTCTTCTTTATTTTGGTCACAACTGTTTTTCCCATACACAAGCAGCAACACTTCTGGTAGTTGGAAGAGTGGTAGTCCTTTCTGTGTGTCACCCAAGTAGATCTGTCTCATTTGTAGACTTATCATGAACTGATTGTGTCCCTAACAGGCCTGCTGGAGGGGAGCGCAATCCTAAGAACTTTTCCTAGTCTCCTAGGCCTTGGTGGTCCTTTGGGAATTTCACCTACCTCTTCTGACTGGTGACCTCATGCCTGTTTTCTCAGATCTTCTTCTTTGTCCCATGTTGCATTGGTTCACAGAAAGTGGATAGACCCTATCTCTCTTCTCTCATTCATTTCTCCAACTCTGGTAACACTGGTATATTCCAATTTTTGTTTTTAAAAAAAATTTTTAAAGCTCTGTGTTTCTATTTTATTTTATTAAAAAAATGTTTTGGCCACACCACGTGGCATGTGGGATCTTAGTTCCCCAACCAGGGGTTGAACCTGCGCCCCCTGCATTGGAAGCGCAGAGTCTAAACCACTGGACCACCAAGGAAGTCCCTTTGTAAATCTTTTGAGACCTGAGAACTTCAAGGGAGAGCAGTCTTTGCCCACTTTATACCTGGTCGTACTATGACACTATTTCTGAACACTTTACCTCCCTTCTTTCAGAGTCCACCAACTTAAAAAATAATTATTTTTTCTCCCCCTTCTCACTTTAGTTTTAAGGACAGGAATATGGCAAGTCTCCCCTTCTTTAAGGTGAAGTGAAGGCTAGCTTCTCTTTATAAATTCCATATTCTTCTTAAAAGGCACATTTCATTCTCCCTCACAGTCCTGCTTTTTATATCAGTTTAGCTTGTCTTGTACCTAGAGGAAGGCTAGAAATTTTATACCAAGGATGAGGCCTTTATTAAATTTGAACTTGGAGAAATAAGTAACTTTGCTCTCAACAGGGTTTTTAAAAATCTTTGATACTATCCTTGTAGTAGTTGTTAAACACCAAGGTAAATAAAATATTTAAATTATCATCTCATGAGATTTTTGTCACACATTCAATATTCTTTTTCCTGTGAGTGTTAAGATACTTTGGGGTATGAGGAAAAGAACTTCAGAACTTCTAAAGCAACTTGAACTTGCTTCAGAAATGGAAACTTGCTCAAAGAATACCTGTTAGTAGATATAATTCAAGGAACGAACGATGGAAGGTCACATTCACAGGTTCTGGGTAGACATGAAGTTTGGGGGGATACTATGCAACATAGTATATATATGCAGTCAAAAAGAATATGTATGTGTATACATACATACATATATATATATATATATATATCCGTCTGAAGAATGCTTTTTAGTGGCTGCGTGTTTTTTAGTCATATGGTTAACTATAAGTTATTTTTCTCATTTTTGCCATCTAGGCTACTATTAATGAGTTTCTATTGTAACCAACACTGCAGTAAATATTCTTTTTCTTTTGGTTCCAGCATTGTGATTTTTTAAATTTAATTTTTATTTTATATTGGGGTATAGTTGGTTTGTAAATGTTCTTGTATATACCTCCTTGTGTGCATATCCAAAAAGTTCCTTGCAACAAATTCCTAGGTGTGGAATTCGGGATCGGTTCCATTACATTTAATGTAATCTTTAATTTTATTTTTGTTTATTTTTTATTTTTATTTTTTATTGGAGTATAGTTGTTTTACAGTGTTGTGTTAGTTTCTATTATACAGCAAAGTGGAGTTCCCTGTGCTATACAGCAGGTTCTCATTAGTTATCTATTTTATACATACTAGTTAGTGTATATATGTCAATCCCAATCTCCCCATTCCTCCCACCCTCCTTTTCCCCCCTTGGTGTCCATACGTTTGTTCTCTACGTCTGTGTCTCTATTTTTGCCTTGCCAACCAGTTCATCTGTACCATTTTTCTAGGTTCCACATATATGCGTTAATATATGATATTTGTTTTTCTCTTTCTGGCTTACTTCACTCTGTAATGTAATCTTTTATAAGACACTTCTTGTAAAAGCATTTTGCCAAAGAAATTCCAGACAACTTCCTGTTCCAAAGCTAGAATTCTAGGTAGTGTCATTCTTTGTCTTTGAATTAAAAAAAAATTCAGAACCTAAAAGGGAAATGGCTTTGCTGGAATAAACACACATACAAATACACAGATACCTTTTTGCTTCTTTGACAAACACCTTCTAGCTGGCTTCCTGTATGTCTCTTATATGGTTGTGCTTAACACTGATGCAAGGAAAAGTAGTTGAAACCACATTTCATTATATTACCAAAAAAAAAAGAAAAACCAGTCACACACAAACAGTTCAATGGATTATGCACTGTTTGTTCCTATAGTATCAACCTCTTGTCAGTGCAAAGAGAGAAGGCCTTTGTGAAATCTTTTTTTGTTATATTGTCAAAATACAATTTGTGTCATAGTGTTGTGAGTGTCTACTTATAAGGTGCTTCTGATACTCATGGTAGCTACTCTTGGTTGAAGTGCAGTCACTGCTAATGGCCAAGCTTTGTCGTTTATTTGGAAGGGATTGTTGCTATTGAAATTCCTCCTATACAACTTAAGAGAAATACTTAGGAAATGCCTGTAACTATTTCTGGTGCCAAGCTGACCTTTTGGCTTGGTTTGCGTGTAACAGTCATTTTGGATAAGCCAGTTTGGTTACTTGAGTGTAATTTCTATGAAAGTGTAAGAAAAACTCACTAACTTTTATACTAATTTCTGGGTCTTTGGCATGGATAAAGCTTTCTGGTGATTCTGTTCTTTGGGAGAAATGATTTATTTAAAATCTGATGACTGAATTATGGGAAAGTTGTAAAGTGGTATTACTGTTACTCCCAATGACATTGTTTTCTGGTAGAGCCAAATGTCATGACCAACAGCTTTATGATTACTTTTAAAGGATTGCTGGCTGGGGCTGAAAAAAATTACGTTGGCTTCATTGAGTATGCATTGGCTTTATACATGTTGGTTTCAAATTTATAGACAAGCAATGGCCTGAAGCAAATTCAGTCAAGTACATCCTATACACAGATTTTGGTATCAGGGTTATTCTAGTCTTACAAATCAAATTGAAAGTCTCTTCCTCCTAGTGAAACCAATTCCCCCTAAAACTGAGTTCCCCTGCAGAATTTATGATTAATCTCTCTATCCAAAACTTTATTCCCTTCCTTGCTCCGCCCATGTTCCCCTCAGGATTGAGGAGTGTCAAAGAAAAGGGATTGAAACCAAGCAGGACTCTATAGGGCCTTCTTGGGTACAAAGGTCCTCTGTGCCCCCTGTCTCTTGTTTGTAGAAAAAAGACTTTAGTCTCCTAGGCCTTTCCTGAGTTCCAAAGAGCAGACTCAAGCAGTTAATGATTAGGACAACAGAGTCATGGGACTCCTAGTTCCTCCTGAAGGGATATAGATAACAATGTGATGCATATCTCTGAGTTGTTCTGCAGAAACTAAGACCCCTCACCCAGTGGAGGATGGTGACTCCATGCTGATCACAAGCACGTAGACCTCAGACTGGTTGGAACCAGAAGATTGCTGACTGAGATTCCCAAAACATCATCCTATGACCTCACCACCAACCAATAAGAAAGAAGGTCCACAAGCTAATCAGGCATCCTACGACCCTCTCCCCTAACACTGTCTTTAAAACCTTTGCCTGAAAGCCATCCAGGTGTTCTGGCTGAGCTGCCCATTCTCCTTGCTTGACACTCTGCAATAAATACTGTACTTTCCTTCACCATAACCTGGTTGTCAGTAGATTGGCATTGCTGTGTGTTGGGTGAGCAGACCCGAGTTTGGTTCAGTAACACCGGGTTTTCTGAAAGATTTTGTGTAAATTTGCTGTAATTCTTTCTTAAATGTTTGATAGGATTCACAGGTGAAGCCAAACTTGCCTTCAGTTTTCTTTGTAGGAAAGTTCATAATTTCTTTAAAAGATATAAGGCTATTCAGATTTTTGATTTCTTTTGTTAGGTTTTATAAATTATAAATTTTGTTATTTTGTTTTTCAAGGAATTTTGTTCATTTATGTTGTCAAATTCATTGGTATAAAGTTGTTCAAATATTACCTTATTACCTTTTAATACCTGTAGTAGTATCTGTAGTAATGTCCTCACTTTCATCCCTGACACTGGTAATTGATACTTTCTCTGATTTTTTCTTCATCAGCCAAGCTAGAGGTTTATCAATTTTATTAACCATTTAGATAGCCAATTTTTAGCTTTTGTTTTTCTGTTTTCTATTTTATTTCCCTTTTATTATTTTTCTTACTTTCTATCTTAAACTTACTTTGGGTTTTGTTTGCTCCTTTTTAAGTCTGGCTTCCTAAGGTAGAAGTTTTCTTTTCTCCTAATACAAGCATTTTAAAGCTATAGGTTTGCTTCTAAATACTGCTTTAGATAAATCCTACAAATTTTGATATATTGTGTTTTCATTATCATATAGTTCAAAATATTTTCTAATTTTGTGTGATTATTTTTCACCCATGGCTTCTTTCAAAGATATGGCTTAATTTCCAAATATTTGCAGATTCTCTAGTATCTCTTTGTTATTGATTTTTAAATTAATTCAGAAAATAAATTATGTTTGATTCTATCTTTTAAAAACGTATTGAGACTTGCTTTGTAACAGCATATCTTGGTGAATATTACCTCTACACTTGAAAAGGATTGTTTATCTGCATTTGTTGAGTGCAGTGTTCTATACATGTTAATTAGGTCTAGTTGATTGATAGTATTGTTGAAGTCTTCTATGCCATTACTTATTTTTTCCTACATTCTGTCTATTACTGAGAGAGACAGGGAGAGAGAGACAGACAGAGAAGGTCATAAGAGAAAGAGAGGTGTTAAAATTGCAACTATGATTAATTGTCGATTTCTTCTCTTAGTTTGGTCAATTTTGCTTCATACATTTTGAAGTTCTATTATTAGGTGAATAGCGATTTAAAATTGTGTCTCCTTTGCAGACAAAGATGTCACAAAAAAAGAAAATTATAGGCCAGTATCACTGATGAGAAAAGATGCAAAAATCCTCAACAAAATACTAACAAACTGAATCCAATGACATATTAAAAGGGTCATACACCATGATCAAGTGGGGTTTATCCCAGGAATGCAAGGATTCTTCAATATACGGAAATCAATCAATGTGATACACCATATCAACAAATCGAAGAATAAAAACCATATGATCATCTCAATAGATGCAGAAAAAGCTTTCGACAAGATTCAACACCCATTTATGATAAAATCCCTCCAAAAAGTAGGCATAGAGAGAAGTTACTTCAACATAATAAAGGCCATATATGACAGACCCACAGCCAACATCATTCTCAATGGTGAAAAACTGAAACCATTTCCTCTAAGATCAGGAACAAGACAAGGTTGCCCACTCTCACCAGTATTATTCAACATAGTTTTGGAAGTTTTAGCCACAGCAATCAGAAAAGAATAAAAGGAATCCAAATCAGAAAAGAAGAAGTAAAACTGTCATTGTTTGCAGATGACATGATACTATACATAGAGAATCCTAAAGATGCTACCAGAAAACTACTAGAGCTAATCAATGAATTTGGTAAAGTAGCAGGCTACAAAATTAATGCACAGAAATCTCTAGCATTCCTATACACTAATGATGAAAAATCTGAATGAGAAATTAAGGAAACACTCCCATTTACCACTGCAACAAAAAAGAATAAAATACCTAGGAATAAACCTACCTAAGGAGGCAAAAGACCTGTATGCAGAAAACTATAAGACACTGATGTAAGAAATTAAAGATGATACCAACAGACGGAGAGATGCACCATGTTCTTGGATTGGAAGAATCAATATTGTGAAAATGACTGTACTACCCAAAGCAATCTACAGATTCAGTGCAATCCCTATGAAACTACCAATGGCATTTTTCACAGAACTAGAACAAAAAATTTTACAATTTGTATGGAGACACAAAAGACCCTGAATAGCCAAAGCAATAATGAGAAAGAAAAATGGAGCTGGAGGAATCAGGCTCCTGGACTTCAGACTATACTACAAAGCTACAGCAGTCAAGACAGTATGGTACTGGCACAGAAACAGAAATATAGATCAATGGGACAGGATAGAAAGCCCAGAGAGAAACCCATGCACATATGGTCACCTTATCTTTGATAAAGGAGTATGCAATGGAGAAAAGACAGCCTCTTCAATAAGTGGTGCTGGGAAAACTGGACAGCTACATGTAAAAGAGTGAAATTAGAACACCCCCTAACACCATACACAAAAATAAACTCAAAATGGATTAAAGACCTAAATTTAAGGCCAGATACTATAAAACTCTTAGAGGAAAACACAGGAAGAACACTCTATGACATACATCACAGCAGGATCCTTTTTTGACCCACCTCCTAGAGAAATGGAAGTAAAAACAGAAATAAACAAATGGGACCTAATGAAACTTAAAAGCTTTTGCACAGCAAAGGAAACCATAAACAAGACGAAAAGACAACCCTCAGATTGGGAGAAAATATTTGCAAACGAAGCAACTGACATAGGATTAATCTCCAAAATATACAGGCAGCTCCTGCAGCTCAATATCAAAGAAACAGACAACCCAATCCAAAAACGGGCAGAAGACATAAAGAGACATTTCTCCACAGAAGATATACAGTTTGCCAACAATCACACGAAAGGATGCTCAACATCACTAATCATTAGAAAAATGTAAATCAAAACTACATGAGATATCACCTCACACCAGTCAGAATGGGCATCATCAGAAAATCTACAAACAATAAATGCTGGAGAGGGTGTGGAGAAAAGGGAACCCTCTTGCCCTGTTGGTGGGAATGTAAATTGATACAGCCACTATGGAGAACAGTATGGAGGTTCCTTAAAAAACTAAAAATAGAACTACCATACAACCCAGCAGTCCCACTACTGGGCATATACCCTGAGAAAGCCATAATTCAAAAGGAGTCATGTACCACAGTGTTCATTGCATCACTATTTACAATAGCCAGGACATGGAAGCAACCTAAGTGTCCATTGACAGATGAATGGATAAAGAAGACATGGCACATATATACAATGGACTATTACTCAACCATAAAAAGAAACAAAGTTGTGTTATTTGTAGTGAGGTGGGTGGGCCTAGAGACTGTCACACAGAGTGAAGTAAGTCAGAAAGAGAAAAACAAATACCGTATGCTAACACACATATATGGAATCTAAAAAATAAAATGGTTCTGAAGAACTTAGGGGCAGGACAGGAATAAAGACGCAGATGTAGAGAATGGACTTGAGGACATGGGGAGGGGGAAGGGTAAGCTGGGACGAAGTGAGGGAGTGGCATGGACGTATATACACTACCAAATGTAAAATAGATAGCTGGTGGGAAGCAGCTGCATAGCACAGGGAGATCAGCTTGGTGCTTTGTGACCACCTAGAGGGGTGGGATAGGGAGGGTGGGAGGGAGATGCAAGAGGGAGGGGATATGGGGATATATGTATACGTATAGCTGACTCACTGTTATACAGCAGAAACTAACACAACACTGTAAAGCAATTATACTCCAATAAAGATGCTAAAAATTTTTTTTTGTCTCCTTGACGAATGTATGTTTTATCATTGCAAAATGAACCTCTTTACCTTCAGCAAAACTCCTTGTCTTGAAATTTACTCTGAGTTTAATAAAGCTTAGTGTTTGTGTGATATATCTTTTCCTATTTCTTTACTTTTATGCTATTTGTGTCATTGTTCTTAAAATCGTCTCTTACAAATACCATATAGTTGGATCTTGCTTTTTAAACAAATCTAGTCTGATGACCTCTGTCTAATTGGAGTCTTTAGTTCATTTTTATATAATGTAATGTTTAATATTGTTGGATTTAAATTTATCTTCTTGATGTTTGTCTGTTTATCTCCTCCATTCTTCATTCGTTTTTCTTTTCCTATCTCCTCTAAGTTAAAGTTTTTTAAACTTTTATTTTTTAGTATTCCATTTTACTCTCAATCGGCTTTTTAAAACCATACCTCTTTACTATTTTTTTAAGTGGGTTCTCTATGGATTTCAATATGCAACCTTAACTTACTGCAGTCTACCTTGAGTTAATATTATACCACTTCATATATAATGTAAGAAACTTACAATATAATTCCACCTAGAGCCATTCCATCGTTCATGCTGTTGTTGTCATATACTTCACTTCTACATATGTTGGAAACTCCACAATATACTTTAATATTTTTGCTGTTAAAAACTCATAGTTTTGTCATACTAATGTTGATATTAGTATAGTGGCCATACTAATATCAGTCAAAATGGACTTTATGCCAGAAATTCTTACTAGAGACAAAGAAAGACATTTTATGATAAGAGGGTCAACCCATAAGGAGTATATAACAATCATAAGTGAGAATAATAAGTCAGGATCTGTGTATTCCTCACCATTTCTCCCATCATTTACTTCTTCATAACCATAGTAAAATATCAAAACCAGGAAATGGATATTGATACAATGCATGTATATAGTTCTATGCCTTTTAGCACATGTGTAGATTTGTGTAACCACCTCCACAATCAGGATATAGAACTATTCCATCACTACAAAGATCTCTCGTTCTACCCCATTGTAGTCACACCCACACCTCCTCTCCCCTCCATGGCTTCTGATGAGAAATCTGTTGTCATTTAAATTGTTTTTGTCTGTGGGTATTGCTTCCCTCTTGCTGCTTTCAGATTTTTTTCTTTGCCTTTAGTTTTGAGAAGTTTGATTATGATACGTCTAAGCATGGGTTTGTTTGGGCTTATCCTGTTTCTGATTCACTCAGAAATTTAAATCTGTAGGTATATGTATTTTCCTAAATTTGGGAAAATTTCTGCCACTCTTGCTTTTTTTTTTTTTTTTGCGGTACGCAGGCCTCTCACTGCTGTGGCCTCTCCCGTTGCGGAGCACAGGCTCCAGACGCGCAGGCTCAGAGGCCATGGCTCACGGGCCCAGCCGCTCCGCGGCACGTGGGATCCTCCCAGACCGGGGCACGAACCCACGTCCCCTGCATCAGCAGGCGGACTCTCAACCACTGCGCCACCAGGGAAGCCCTCCTTTATTGATTTTTAAAAATTCTGTAAAATTGGTGTGGATGTTCCTTCTGTTTTCTCAATTCTGTCATAAGCACCTTGAAGGTAAGCACATTGTTTTTGTTTATTTGGGACTCCTCCTGTAGAATTAATACTGAAGTTACCGAAAACTGTGAATATCATTGATTATCTTGAGCCAAAATCTCCTTAGGGTTATATATACACAAATCCTATTAGGACAGTCTTTTTTTCGCTCAAAACATGTTTATTGAGTACCTATTCTCTTCAATCCATGGCTTTATTATACTTAGTTGATTTCCAAATATCTCTCTAGGTGTGACCTACCCTCTGAAATCCAGACCCATATATTCAATCGCCTATTCCATATTGGCATTTGATTGTATAATGGAATTCTCTAATTAACATGTCCCAAAGAGAACTCTTGATTTACCTATCCAAACAGTATTCACCCAGTCTTTCCCATCTCAGTAAAGGGCATTAATATTCATCCACTTGCTTAGTCTAATTCCTAGATTCTTTTCCTATTAACACAACCCCATCCAACCCATTAGCAAGTTTGGTCTATTCTACCTTTCAAAGCAGACTATTTCTTAACCATCTCCACATATACCACCCTTGTCTACTAGGGGTTGCTAGCCTTCAGGATTTTGTGACATTTAGATAAAGGACTCCTTTCAAATGTAAATTTTCTTTTATTGAGATGTAATTGACATATAACATTATGTTAGTTTCAGATATATAGCATAATGATTTGATAGTTATATATTGTGAAATGATAACCATAATTAGTCTGGTTAACATCCATCACTACATATAGTTACAAATTTTCTTTTTCTTGTGATGAGAACCTTCCTTTTTTATTGAAGTATAGTTGATTTACAATGTTGTATTAATTATTGCTGTACAGCAAAGTGACTCAGTTATACATATATATACATTTTAAGATCTACTCTCCTAGCAAATTTCAAAGGAAAATATTATATTAGCACATTACTGCTAAATCTGAAGTGGTTAGTCCAGGGATTGTGGGTGGCTGATTCCTCTGGATGCCATAGGCAACCCAGGACATGGCTCAGGAGTGAAGGCGGGGAGGGAGAGGGGAGCATGGGGACTCTACTTGTTGTGTGCCTGTAAGTATGTGCATGTAGCCTTTCCCAAGTGGGGGTAAGGCTGCATGCTTGGGTGGGTCTGTGTAAGAGGAGGCTCTGTCCTCCATTGCTCCAGGACTCAGCCAGGAGACCTGGAATCTCTATATCTGTACATTTGCCTACAGCTCTCACAAGAGTTACTCCAGGTCTATTTTGTGAATAGCACCTTCATGTAAATGACCCGATTGTGTCTTGTTCAAACTAACAACTGAATGTGCTTATCCTATTTGTCCAAATGTCATCTAGATTGCTTCAGTAGCTCTTAACTAGTGGCCTTGCTCCTTCTCTTAATCCCCTACAGCCTGGCATCCAGAATCATCCCTTTAAAACACAAAACATTATGCCACGTTCCCAGTCCAAACTCTTCATTAGCTTTCTGTCACACTTGGAATGAAATCTAAAGTTCCTACCAAGGCTTACGTGATCTGGTCGAGCTACCTTTGTGACCTCATTTTCTACTTTTTCCCTTTTTCGCATTGTTCTAGGTGCTTTGACTTGCTTGCAGCTACTCAAACACATCAGGAACGCTTCCAGCTCAGGTTCTTTGCAGTTGCTGTTCCCTCTTCTTCGAATGCTCTTTCTGCAGATACTCACATGGCTCACTCTCTCATTTCCTTCAGGTCTGTTCAAATGCCACAGTCTCAGAGAAGCCTAGCTTGACCACCCAGTGTTGGAAATACATTTCCCCTTCACCTAACCCTGATTTGCCTCTATTCTCTTACCCTGCTTTTATACCCTGCTTTTTATACATTATATATGTTTATTTGCTTATTTGTTGTTGTCTGTTTCCCACCTTAGAATGTAAGCTCTAAAGGGAAAAGACTTTGTCTGTTTTATTCATTGTTGCACTCCCTAGAGCTGGGACCATTTGCACATATTTTGCTGTTAATAAATACTCGCTGAATTAATAAATGTAAGACACTGTCCTCTGTAATCTGAGCAACATAAAAGTATATACGATACAGAAGCATGGTGTGCTGCTAAATGTTTAACGACTGTCTCTTTGTGGGGGGGGAGCCCTGATGTGTGGCATTTGCCGATTTCCGTGGTGTAAATACACCCACTGTGACCCATTTCAAGCTACCAATATGACATCAGTGAAAGTGGAGTTAGAAAGAGATGCATACTTGGTGCTCAAGAGCTGGTACAAACTGGCTTCAGCACATGGCTACAGGAATTTAGTGGGATGGATAAGGTGTGTCCACAAATACCCATAATACATGATAAAATAGAATAAGTATGGAAAGAAATGGGTAAATGAAAAGTTATGAAAATTTAAAGGGCGATACTATTTTTTTCTGGATGTTGTAAGGTGTTTGCACATTGGTGGGGTCAACATGGATCCTAGGACTAGTCTTCAACTTGCTGAGGATCTTCAGTTTTTCAGTTTACCCTGAACAAAGGGAGATTGCTATTTTATATAGAGTGGTCCAGCTAGGGTTCTCTGAGGAAGTGGCGTTTGAGCAGAGACGTGAAGGGAGTGAGGGAGCAAGCCATGCGAGTATCTGCAGGAAGAGCATTCAAGGGATTGGGCAGAGGGCACTTGGACATTGATTTTCGAAAATGGTATTAGTTGGGATATTTTTGGCTCTGTGTAACTGAATACAATTCAAATGGCATAAATAACAAGAAAATTGTATTAGCTCACATTTGAAGAAGCTCAGTAGGTGCTCAGGTTTGGGTAATGCAGTGGTTCAGC
>NW_006790779.1:238417-243679 GCF_000442215.2 Lipotes vexillifer | reverse complement strand
GTTCAGCAGTGTCATCTGTCCTGCTCTTCCACCGTCAGCATGCCAACTTTTCCCTTCAGCCTTGCTCTCCTGATGGCATCAAGACGGGTGCCTCAATTTTGGGGATCATGTGCAGACCCAATAATATCCAGTAGAAGAGAGACTCATCATCACTTTTGGGGGGGACTGGTTAAAGTTTAATTGCTCATAAAAGTAGAGAGCATAATATAAAAATTAGCCATATCTATCACATAGATATAATCCCATAACCTATCACATAGATATAATTACTAACATTCTGACATATTTGCTTCATCTCTTTTCTGATGAATAATTTTAAATTACTGACATCATGAAATTTCTTTAGAATGCATCCCTGAAAAAAGGATATTTCCTTAACTAATCATATTATTTTCATACCTAAAATTTAATAACTATTTCTAAATAGCATCTTATATTCCAGGCCATATTCATATTTCACAGTTTTCCCCAAAATGTCTTTTATGGCTGGTTCAAACAAAAATCCAATCAAGGATCATTCATTACATATTATTGTTATATTTCTTAAATCTCTTTTAATAGTGATTCTAGAACATTACCTCCTTCCTGTTTTCTGCGTAAAATTGAAATGTCGAAAGGCCCAGTCTGTTGTCCTGTAGAATGACTCAGATTCACTTTGTTTGGTTGTTTCTTTGAGGTGTTTTTCTGTCCTCCATATTTCCTGTAAACTTGATGTTGGATTTAAAGAGTTATATAGGTTCAGATTAAACATTTTAAGAAGGAATACTTCATAGGTGATGTTGTGTACTTATTGCATCATGTTAAGAGTCAAGTAATGTCTGACTGGCCCATTCATAGTGGTGGTAAAATAAGGGGATTTCAGCCACCTCTCTTCATTGTGAAATAACATCGTATAGTAACATTTTCCTTGCAACTAGTAAATAATTTGGGATATGGTACTTTGGCACTTAATGTAACTATCCAGGTCCCCATTAACCTTTTTTGACCTAATGGCTCTGGCTTCCACTGAAGATAGTTGCCTGACTCAATTATTTCATAAGTGTTTTACAGAATGATATTTATTAGCTGAAATTCTTATGAAAAAAAGAGAATCAACTAGGACTATTTATTAGGATACCCTTAAGGACTAGAAGGGTAAGATAAATGGTTGACTCAACTTTTAATTACCAATTTTCAAAGTAAAGTTTTGGTGTAATGGTGACAATTGAGTTTGTTTGATTTGACTTTTATTTTTTTACATCTTTATTGGAGTATAATTGCTTTACAATGGTGTGCTAGTTTCTGCTTCATAACAAAGTGAGTCAGTCACAGACACACAAATGTTCCCATATCCCTTCCCCCTCCTGTCTCCCTCCCTCCCACCCTCCCTATCCCACCCCTCTAGGTGGTCACAAAACACCGAGCTGATCTCCCTGTGCTATGCGGCTGCTTCCCACTAGTTATCTATTTTACATTTGGTAGTGTATATATGTCCATGCCGCTCTCTCACTTTGTCATAGCTTACCCTTCCCCCTCCCCAAATCCTCAAGTCCATTCTCTAGTAGGTCTGTGTCTTTATTCCTGTTTTACCCCTGGGTTCTTCATGACATTTTTTTTTCTTAGATGCCATATAAATGTGTTAGCATATGGTATTTGTCTTTCTCTCTCTGACTTACTTCACTCTGTATGACAGACTCTAGGTCCATCCACCTCACTACAAATAACTCAATTTCGTTTCTTTTTATGGCTGAGTAATATTCCATTATATATATGTGCCACATCTTCTTTATCCATTCATCCGATGATGGACACTTAGGTTGTTTCCATCTCCTGGCTATTGTAAATAGAACTGCAATGAACATTTTGGTACATGACTCTTTTTGAATTATGGTTTTCTCAGGGTGTATGCCCAGTACTGGGATTGTTTCTAGATTTTTTGATGATGGCCATTCTGACCGGTGTGAGATGATATCTCATTGTAGTTTTGATTTGCATTTCTCTAATGATTAATGATATTGAGCATTCTTTCATGTGTTTGTTGGCAGTCTGTATATCTTCTTTGGAGAAATGTCTATTTAGGTCTTCTGCCCATTTTTGGATTGGGTTTTTTGTTTTTTTTTTTATTGAGCTGCATGAGCTGCTTGTAAATTTTGGAGATTAATCGTTTGTCAGTTGCTTCATTTGCAAATATTTTCTCCCATTCTGAGGGTTGTCTTTTGGTCTTGTTTATGGTTTCCTTTGCTGTGCAAAAGCTTTGAAGTTTCATTAGGTCCCATTTGTTTATTTTTGTTTTTATTTCCATTTTTCTAGGAGGTGGGTCAAAAAGGATCTTGCTGTGATTTATGTCATATGCCTATGTTTTCCTCTAAGAGTTTGATAGTTTCTGGTCTTACATTTAGGTCTTTAATCCATTTCGAGTTTATTTTTGTGTATGGTGTTAGGGAGTGTTCTAATCACATACTTTCACATGTAGCTGTCCAGTTTTCCCAGCACCACTTATTGAAGAGGCTGTCCTTTCTCCACTGTACGTTTCTGCCTCCTTTATCAAAGATAAGGTG
The DNA here is from genome assembly GCF_000442215.2 of Lipotes vexillifer. Lineage (NCBI taxonomy): Eukaryota > Metazoa > Chordata > Mammalia > Artiodactyla > Lipotidae > Lipotes > Lipotes vexillifer. The sequence continues at coordinate 241,142 of NW_006790779.1, read as the reverse complement.
ACCATATGTGCATGAGTTTACCTCTGGGATTTCTATCCTGTTCCATTGATCTATCTTTCTGTTTTTGTGCCAGTACCATACTGTCTTGATTACTGTAGCTTTGTAGTATAGTCTGAAGTCAGGGAGCCTGATTCCTCCAGCTCCATTTTTTGTTCTCAAGATTGCTTTGGCTATTCGGGGTCTTTTGTGTTTCCATACAAATTGTGAAAGTTTTTGTTCTAGTTCTGTGAAAAATGCCAGTGGTAGTTTGATAGGGATTGCATTGAATCTATATTTTTTTTGCAGTACACGGGCCTCTCACTGTTGTGGCCTCTCCTGCTGTGGAGCACAGGCTCCGGACACGCAGGCTCCGTGGCCATGGCTCACGGGCCCAGCCGCTCTGCGGCATGTGGGATCTTCCCGGACCAGGGCACGAACCCACATCCCCTGCATCGGCAGGTGAACTCTCAACCACTGCGCCACCAGGGAAGCCCTATAGTCCTTATTCTTCTGATACTAAAGTTGTCCCAATTTTGATCCAGGAGAGACCCTTCCTAGTGGCGATTGTATGTCCTTTTGATAAGACTCCATTCATCTTTAAAAACTCTTTTGCTTTCCAACAAAACAAGATTTCCCAGGCTTACTTTGTACATTCTGTGCCCCAGATCTGAAATTAGTAATTCTTTTAAGGAGCCCTAGTCAGTGTGTTTCTCATTAAATGTGAAGAAACTTTTCCCATAAGCCCATGAGCATACTTCATCTCTCATTTCATTGGTTAGAACTGCCTTACATGCTTGTTCCCAAAACACTCCCTGGTTAGAGGAATGGGATTCCTATGTTGGATTTAGTGAAGTACATGACTATGTAGAGGAGGGCTTTAGAGGTTCTGGTAGAAAGGATAAAGGCAGGGCAGACAAGCGGAGTCAATAGTTGCTGGGTAGCAAAGCCCGTGTCTTCTACACTAATCAATGTCATAAGTTGCCAGTTTATTAATTTTTTAAATTTTTAATTCAATTTAATTTTTTTTTATACAGCAGGTTCTTATTAGTCATCAATTTTATACACATCAGTGTATACATGTCAATCCCAGTCGCCCAATTCAGCACACCACCATCCTCACCCCACCACAGCTTTCCCCGCTTGGTGTCCATACGTTTGTTCTCTACATCTCTCAACTTCTGCCCTGCAAACTGGTTCATCTGTACCATTTTTGGAGGTTCCACATACATGCGTTAATATACGATATTTGTTTTTCTCTTTCTGATTTACTTCACTCTGCATGACAGTCTCTAGATCCATCTACGTCTCAACAAATGACTCAGTTTCATTCCTTTTCATGGCTGAGTAATGTTCCATTGTATATACGTACCACACTTCTTTATCCATTCATCTGTCAACAGGCATTTAGGTTGCTTCCATGACCTGGCTATTGTAAATAGTGCTACAATGAACATTGGGGTGCATGTGACTTTTTGAATTATAGTTTTCTCTGGGTATATGCCCAGTAGTGGGATTGCTGGGTCATATGGTCATTCTATTTTCAGTTTTTTAAGGAACCTCCATACTGGTCTCCATAGTGGCTGTATCAATTTACATTCCCACCAACACTGCAAGAGGGTTCCCTTTTCTCCACACCCTCTCCAGCATTTGTTGTTTGTAGATTTTCTGATGATGCCCATTCTAACTGGTGTGAGGTGATACCTCACTGTAGTTTTGATTTGCATTTCTCTAATAATTAGTGATGTTGAGCAGCTTTTCATTTGCTTCCTGGCCATCTGTATGTCTTCTTTGGAGAAATGTCTATTTAGGTCTTCTGCCCATTTTTGAATTGGGTTGTTTGTTTCTTTAATATTGAGCTGCATGAGGTGTTTATATATTTTGGAGATTAACCCTTTGTCCATTGATTCATTTGTAAATATTTTCTCCCATTCTGAGGGTTGTCTTTTCGTCTTATATATGGTTTCCTTTGCTGTGCAACAGCTTTTAAGTTTCATTAGGTCCCATTTGTTTATTTTTGTTTTTATTTCCATTACTCTAGGAGGTGGATCAAAAAAGATCTTGCTGTGATTTATGTCAAAGAGTGTTCTTCCTATGTTTTCCTCTAAGAGTTTTATAGTGTCCAGTCTTACATTTAGGTCTCTAATACATTTTGAGTTTATTTTTGTGTATGGTGTTAGGGAGTGTTCTAATTTCATTCTTTTACATGTAGCTGTCCAGGTTTCCCAGTACCACTTATTGAAGAGACTGTCTTTTCTCCTTTGTATATCCTTGACTCCTTTGTCATAGATTAGTTGACCATAGGTGCATGGGTTTATCTCTGGGCTTTCTATCTTGTTCCATTGATCTATGTTTCTGTTTTTGTGCCAGTACCATGTTGTCTTGATTACTGTAGCTTTATAGTATAGTGTGAAGTCAGGGAGTCTGATTCCTCCAGCTCTGATTTTTTTCCCTCAAGACTGCTTTGGCTGTTTGGGGTCTTTTGTTGTCTCCATACAAATTTTGAGACTTTTTGTTCTAGTTTTGTAAAAAATGCCATTGGTAATTTGATAGGAATTGCATTGAATGTGTAGATTGCTTTGGGTAGTATAGTCATTTTCACAGTATTGATTCTTCCAATGCAAGAACATGGTTTATCTCTGCATCTGTTGGTATCATGTTAATTTCTTTCCATCAGTGTCTTACAGTTTTCTGCATACAGATCTTTTGTCTCCCTGGGTAGGTTTATTCCTAGGTATTTTATTCTTTT
>NW_006790779.1:227348-238350 GCF_000442215.2 Lipotes vexillifer | reverse complement strand
TATAGGAATGCAAGAGATTTCTGTGCATTAATTTTGTATCCTGCAACTTTACCAAATTCATTGATTAGCTCTAGTAGTTTTCTTGTGGCATTTTTAGGATTCTCTATGTATAGTATCTTGTCATCTGCAAACAGTGACAGTTTTACTTCTTCTTTTCCAGTTTGGATTCCTTTTGTTTCTTTTTCTTCTCTGATTGCTGTGGCTAGGACTTCCAAAACTATGTTGAATAATAGTGGTGAGAGTGGACATCCTTGTCTTGTTCCTGATGTTAGAGGAAATGCTTTCAGTTTTTCACCATTGAGAATGATGTTTGCTGTGGGTTTGTGGTATATGGCCTTTATTATGTTGAGGTAGTTTCCCTCTATGCCCACTTTCTGGAGAGTTTTTATCATAAATGGGTGTTGAATTTTATCAAAAGCTTTTTCTGCATCTATTGAGATGATCATATGGTTTTTATTCTTCAGTTTGTTAATATGGTTTATCACATTGATTTGCGTATATTGAAGAATCCTTATTCTATTTCCAAGATTTTGGATCATCTTTACTATCATTATTCTCAATTCTTTTTCAGGTAGACTGCCTATTTCCTCTTCATTGGTTAGGTCTGGTGGGGTTTTACCTCTCTCCTTCATCTGCTGTGTGTTTTTCTGTCTTCTCATTTTGCTTATCTTACTGTGTTTGGGGTCTACTTTTCACAGGCTGCAGGTTTATAGTTCCCGTTGTTTTTGGTGTCTGTCCCCAGTGGCTAAGATTGGTTCACTGGGTTGTGTAGGCTTCCTGGTAGAGGGGACTAGTGCCTGTGCTCTGGTGGATGAGACTGGATCTTGTCTTTCTTGTGGGCAGGTCCACGTCTGGTGGTGTGTTTTGGGGTGTCTGTGGCCTTAGTATGATTTTCGGCAGCCTCTGTGCTAATGGGTGGGGTTGTGTTCCTGTCTTGCTAGTTGTTTGGCATAGGGTGTCCAGGACTGTAGCTTGCTGGTCGTTGAGTGAAGCTGGGTGTTGGTGTTGAGATGGAGATCTCTGGGAGATTTTTGCCGTTTGATATTATGTGGAGCTGGGAGGTCTGTTGTGGACCAGTGTCCTGAAGTTGGCTCTCCCACCTCAGAGGCACAGCCTTGACTCCTGGCTGGAGCACCAAGAGCCTGTCCTCCAAACGGCTCAGAATGAAAGGGAGATAAAATAGAAAGAAAGAAAGAGGATAAAATAAAATAAAGTTTTTAAAATAAAAAATATTTATTAAGAAAAAAAATTAAAAAGTAAAAAAAAAAAAAGAAAGAAAAAAAACGGACGGGGAGAACCCTAAGACAGATGGTGAAAGCAAAGCTATACAGATAAAATCTCACATAGAAGCAAAAACACATACACACTCACAAAAAGAGGAAAAGGGGAAAAAATAATATATCTTACTCCCAGAGTCCACCTCCTCAATTTGGGATGATTTGTTGCCTATTCAGTTATTCCACAGATGCAGGGTACATCAAGTTGATTGTGGAGCTTTAATCCGCTGCTCCTGAGGCTGCTGGGAGAGATTTCCCTTTCTCTTCTTTGTTCTCACAGCGCCCGGGGTTCAGCTTTGAATTTGGCCCCGCCTCTGCGTATAGGTCGCCTGAGGGCGTCTGTTCTTTGCTCAGACAGGTTGGGGTTAAAGGAGCCGCTGATTCGGGGGCTCTGGCTCACTCAGGCCGTGGGGGAGGGGGGGCCACGGAGTGCGGGGCGAGAGGCCGGCATGACGTTGCAGCACCCTGAGGCGTGCCGTGCGTTCTCCCAGGTAAGTTGTCCCTGGATCCCAGGACCCTGGCAGTGGCGGGCTGCACAGGCTCCCGGGAAGGGGAGTGTGCATAGTGACCTGTGCTCGCACACAGGCTTCTTGGTGGCGGCCGCAACAGCCTTACCGTCTCATGCCCGTCTCTGGGGTCCGCGCTGTTAGCCGCGGCTCGCGCCCGCCTCTGGAGCTCCTTTAAGCGGCGCTCTTAATCCCCTCCCCTCGCGCACCAGGAAACAAAGAGGGAAGAAAAAGTCTCTTGCCTCTTCGGCAGCTCCAGACTTTCCCCCGGACTCCCTCCCGGCCAGCCGTGGTGCACTAACTCCCTGCAGGCTGCGTTCACGCCGCCATCCCCAGTCCTCTCCATGAGATCTGACTGAAGCCCGAGCCTCAGCTCGCAGCTCCGCCCGCCCCGGCGGGCGAGCACACAAGCCTCTCGGGCTGGTGAGTGCCGGTCGGCACCGATCCTCTGTGCGGGAATCTCCCCGCTTTGCCCTCCGCGCCCCTGTGGCTGCGCTCTCGTCCGCGGCTCCGAAGCTTCCCCCCCCCGCCACCCGCAGTCTCCGCCCGCGAAGGGGCTTCCCAGTGTGTGGAAAGCTTTCGTCCTTCACAGCTCCCTCCCACTGGTGCAGGTCCCGTCCCTATTCTTTTGTCTCTGTTTTTTCTTTTTTCTTTTGCCCTACCCAGGTATGTGGGGAGTTTCTTGCCTTTTGGGGAGTCTGAGGTCTTCTACCAGCGTTCAGTAGGTGTCCTGAAGGAGTTGTTCCACGTGTAGATGTATTTCTGATGTATCTGTGGGGAGGAAGGTGATCTCCGCGTCTTAGTCCTTCGCCATCTTCTCAGATCTCTATTGAAGAATCCTTGCATCTCTGGGATAAATCTCACTTGATCATGGTGTATAATTTTATTGTGCTGTTGGGTTCTGTTTGCTAGTACTTTGTTGAGCATTTTCGCATCTATATTTATTAGTGATATCGGTCTGTATTTTTCTTTTTTTGTAGTATCTTTGTCTGGTTTTAGTATCAGGGTGATGGTGGCCTCGTAGAATGAGTTTGGGAGTGTTCCTCCCTCTGCAAATTTTTGGAAGAGTTTGAGAAGGATGGGTGTTAGCTCTTCTCTAAATGTTTGATAGAATTCACCTGTGAAGCCATCTGGTCCTGGACTTTTGTTTGTTGGAAGATTTTTAATCACAGTTTCAATTTCATTACTTGTGATTGGTCTGTTCATATTTTCTATTTCTTCCTGGTTCAGTCTTGGAAGGTTATACCTTTCTAAGAATTTGTCCATTTCTTCCAGGTTGTCCATTTTATTGGCATAGAGTTGCTTGTAGTAGTCTCTTAGGATGCTTTGTATTTCTGCGGTGTCTGTTGTTACTTCTCCTTTTTCATTTCTAATTCTATTGATTTGAGTCCTCTCCCTCTTTTTCTTGATGAGTCTGGCTAATGGTTTATCAATTTTGTTTATCTTCTCAAAGGACCAGCTTTTAGTTTTATTGATCTTTACTATTGTTTCTTTTGTTTCTATTTCATTTATTTCTGCTCTTATATTTATGATTTCTTCTGCTAACTTTGGGTTTTGTTTGTTTTTCTTTCTCTAGTTCCTTTAGGAGTAAGGTTACATTGTTTACTTGAGATTTTTCTTGTTTCTTGAGGTAGGCTTCTATAGCTATAAACTTCCTTCTTAGAACTGCTTTTGCTGCATCCCGTAGGTTTTGGATCGTCGTGGTTTCATTGTCATTTGTCTCTAGGTATTGTTTGATTTCCTCTTTGATTTCTTCAGTGATCACTTCGGTATTTAGTAACTTATTGTTTAGCCTCCATGTGTTTGTGTTTTTTACATTGTTTTCCCTATAATTCATTTGTGATCTCATAGCATCGTGGTCAGAAAAGATGCTTGATATGATTTCAGTTTTCTCAAATTACTGACGCCTGATTTGTGGCCCAAGATGTTATCTATCCTGGAGAATGTTCCATGTGCACTTGAGAAGAAAGTGTAATCTGCTGTTTTTGGATGGAATGTCCTATAAATGTCAATTAAATCTATCTGGTCTATTGTGTCATTTAAAGCTTGTGTTTCCTTATTTATTTTCATTTTGGATGATCTGTCCATTGGTGTAAGTGAGGTGTTAAAGTCCCGCACTATTATTGTGTTACTGTCGATTTCCTCTTTTACAGCTGTTAGCAGTTGCCTTATGTATTGAGGTGCTCCTATGTTGGGTGCATGTATATTTATAATTGTTATATCTTCTTCTTGGATTGATCCCTTGATCATTATGTAGTGTCCTTCCTTGTCTCTTGTAACATTCTTTATTTTAAAGTCTATTTTATCTGATATGAGTATTGCTACTCCAGCTTTCTTTTGATCTCCATTTGCATGGAATATCTTTTTCCATCCCCTCACTTTCAGTCTGTATGTGTCCCTACATCTGACATGGGTCTCTTGTAGACAGCATATAGATGGGTCTTGTTTTTGTGTCCCTTCAGCAAGCCTGTGTCTTTTGGTTGGAGTATTTAATCCATTCCCGTTAAAGGTAATTATCGATAAGTATGTTCCTATGACCATTTTCTTAATTGTTTTGGGTTTGTTTTTTAGGTCCTTTTCTTCTGTGTTTCCCACTTAGAGAAGTTCCATTAGCATTTGTTGTAGAGCTTGTTTGGTGGGGCTGAATTCTATTAGCTTTTGCTTGTCTATAAAGCTTTTGATTTCTCCATCGAATCTGAATGAGATCCTTGCTGGGTAGAGTAATGTTGGTTGTAGGTTCTTCCCTTTCATCACTTTAAGTATATTATGCCACTCCCTTCTGGCTTGTAGAGTTTCTGCTGAGAAATCAGCTGTTCACCTTATCGGAGTTCCCTTGTATGTTATTTGTCTTTTTTCCCTTGCTGCTTTCAATAATTTTTCTTTATCTTTAATTTTTGCCAATTTGATTACTATGTGTCTCGGCGTGTTTCTCCTTGGGTTTATTCTATATGGGACTCACTGTGCTTCCTGGACTTGGGTGGCTATTTCCTTTCCCATGTTAGGGAAATGTTCGACTATTATCTCTTCAAGTATTTTCTCTGGTCGTTTCTCTCTCTCTTCTTCTGGGACACCTATAATGCAAATGTTGTTGCATTTCATGTTGTCCCAGAGGTCTCTTAGGCTGTCTTCATTTCTTTTCATTCTTTTTTCTTTATTCTGTTCCACAGCAGTGAATTCCACCATTCTGTCTTCCAGGTCAACTTATCCGTTCTTCTGCCTCAGTTATTCTGCTATTGATTCCTTCTAGTGTAGTTTTCGTTTCAGTTATTGTATTGTTCATCTCTGTTTGTTTGTTCTTTAATTCTTCTAGGTCTTTGTTAAACATTTCTTGCATCTTCTTGATCTTTGCCTCCATTCTTTTTCCGAGGTCCTGGATCATCTTCACTATCATTATTCTGAATTCTTTTTCTGGAAGGTTGCCTATCTCTACTTCATTTAGTTGTTTTTCTGGGCTTTTATCTTGTTCCTTCATCTGGTACATAGCCCTCTGCCTTTTCATCTTGTCTGTCTCTCTGTGAACGTGGTTTTTGTTCCACAGGCTGCGGGATGGTAGTTCTTCTTGCTTCTGCTGTCTGCCCTCTGGTGGATGAGGCTATCTAAGAGGCTTGTGCAAGTTTCCTGATGGGAGGGACTGGTGGTGGGTAGAACTGACTGTTGCTCTGGTGGGCACAGCTCAGTAAAACTTTAATCTGCTTCTCTGCTGATGGGTGGGACTTGGTTCCCTCCCTGTTGGTTGTTTGGCCTGAGGCAACCCAACACTGGAGCCTACCTGGGCTCTTGGTGGGGCTAATGACAGACTCTGGGAGGGCTCACGCCAAGGAGTGCTTTCCAGAACTTCTGCTGCCAGTGTCCTTGTCTCCACAATGAGCCACAGCCACCCCCCACCTCTGCAGGAGACCCTCCAACACTAGCAGGTAGGTCTGCTTCAGTCTTCCCTGGGGTCACTGCTCCTTCCCCTGGGTCCTGATGCACACACTACTTTGTGTGTGCCCTCCAAGAGTGGAGTCTCCTTTTCCCCCAGTCCTGTCGAAGTCCTGCAGTCAAATCCCAGTAGGCTTCAAAGTCTGATTCTCTAGGAATTCCTCCACCCGTTGCCTGACCCCCAGGTTGGGAAGCCTGATGTGGGGCTCAGAACCTTCACTCCCATGGGTGGACTTCTGTAGTATAAGTGTTCTCCAGTCTGAGTCATCCACCCACCAGTTATGGGATTTGATTTTATTGTGATTGCACCCCTCCTACTGTCTCATTGTGGCTTCTCCTTTGTCTTTGGATGTGGGGTATCTTTTTTGGTGAGTTCCAGTGTCTTCCTGTCGATGATTGTCCAGCAGCTAGTTGTGATTCTGGTGTTCTCGCAAGAGGGAGTGAGAGCATGTCCTTCAACTCCGCCATCTTGGTTCCTCTCTCCATCCCGTAGGTTTTTGCCAGTTTATTAATTTATATGGAGAACTATCTCTGGCAGGATAATGGCTCACAGTAATTTATACTGGGGATGCCCATTTAGGAGGAGACATCACACATTTTCTTCATAAGAAATAGAAATTGAATGGACTTAGGGAGTACTGTCATCAAGTTTTGTAGCTGGTTATAAAAGTATTTTGGTATAGGGAATTCCCTGGGGGCCTAATGGTTAGGACTTTGACTGCCGAGGGCCCGGGTTCAATCCCTGCTCAGGGACCTAAGATCCTGCAAGCCAGATGGCGTGGCTGAGAAAAAAAAAGTATTTTGGTCTATAAAACTATGACAACATTAACAGAATCAGAGCATTCTCTTGCTGGAAATATTTCTGTTAAATACTGACATTTTACTTGGAATTCCAACACCTTGGAATAAGGCAGTCATGGATTGGAATGCCAGCTCCTCTACCTACTAGCTATTTGTTTCCTAATCTCTCTGAGGCCTCAGTTTCTGCATCTAAAAAGTAGAAAGAGTAAAATGCATTTCACAGAGTAGTTTGAAGCTTAACTGATATAAAGCACCTAGCCCAAATGCATGCATAGTATTCAATAGGAGTTAGTTTTTACCAGTCCTGTTCCTCCCTCGTTTTTTGATTATCACAGTTTTCTGCCTTTCTTCCTTGTTTCAGAGAAGTTGGTTTCCGAGAGTATAGTTTATCTACCAGTAGTAGTTATATTTTAGATTTCATTTTAGAGAAGAACCGAAGCCTCTTTATGAGATTCAGCAAATCATTTTCTATTATCAGCAACCAATGTCTTTAGAAGTTATCTTTTAGATGAGTTATCTATTGGGGAGGCATCTATCTTTTATATGCTAGCTCTTATTAACTGTAATTTCAGAGGGGCTATTTTCCAACCTTTCACCAAATTCAGGGGCTCACCTGTTGGGGGCCTTCTGCTTTCTACGTACTGATTACAAATGAGTCCCAGAAAGTGGTCTCTAACAGCTCAACAGATGATCAGAGAGGATAAAGGAAGCAGCACCGAACTCCCTCCACTTAATGCACTTGGTAATTGCCCTTCACAGCTTTAGACATTCATGGGAAAGTGAATGCACAATCAGCCTTGATTATCTGAAGCTAGTTATCATCTCCATCAGCTTGGCCCCTGTGATTTTTCTCTGCTCTCACCTGCTGATTGACCAGTTCACTGTTCATTAACAGTTTTTAGAAAGATGGACAGAGAAGGAAAATGTTGTTACATTTTAATCAGTCTACTTAGGTTAAAAAAATTAGTTCATATAAAATGGTTTCATAAAAGTAAAGGAGAGGGATGAGGTTAAAAAAGAAAACTAAAATGATGTTTCTTGGTGTATTTGTTGATTTGGTATCATTCATGAGTCTTCAGCTCTAATGATCATGGCAACTTGACAGCTCTAACTACATCTATTTAAAAATATTATTATATAGAATGATCCTCATTTTGCAGAAAAGAAAACTGTACACACACACACACACACACACACACACACACACACACACACACACACACACACACACACACACACACACACACACACCATATAGGAGTAGAAGAAAATACACCAAAATTTAATAGTGGCTTTTCTTTGGTGATGGAACTTTTACTTTTCCCTTTTTGTTGTGCATTTTTTTTCAAATTATCTACAATGACCCTCTATTACTTTTAAAATAAGAATAACAGGTATTATGGAGATTTTATTAAAGTGCACTTTGAAAGGTGAAGAACAAATGGCTGCAGTGATTTACTATTTTGTAAGTGTATGTTAAGTACTACTTGAAGCTTTTATAAGATAGATGAGGCAGTGTTCCTTTAGGAAGCCCATCAAATTCTGTGGAACAGACAGAAGAGAAAATGCTGAAGGACCAGGGTAGATGAGGATCTTTGGCAAATTCTAGTATTGGATTCAGAAATGTTCCTTTAGATTTAAATTTTTGGTCAGTAAGCCTGAGGCCTTAGAATCCCAAGGGCTTCATTTTGCCTTCATATCAAACTTTTTAGGAGACAGAATTCAGGGACTTAAGGGTTCATGTCCTTTGCTTATTTGTTATTTGGGATTCCAGACATTTGGATTTGTGTCTCTTCCTTATCTTAGGCTACCTTCTCCTAGAAGTAGATTCTGAGGCGAAGATTCCAGTACAAGTAGTTAATTTGGAAGATGATCCCAGGAGGCGCTGGCAGGAGAGTGGAGAAATGAGTCAAGGACGGGAAGGGTGTGTTATCAAGCCAGTTAGTACCATGGATAACTGGAGTATAAGTCTACTGGGAACACTGGGAGCCAGTATAGAAGAGGTGCTTCAGAGCTCTCTCATTCGGTCGCTGGTTGAGGGCTGCTCCTGGGGGCACCGATTCGCTGCTGGGCTCTGACAGCCAGGACAGTTCTTTAGCCAGAGAACTGCAGGTGCGGCAGTCAGCAGCGGGCCAGGAGTTCACAACAAGGGTAAGGCCTGAGGTGCTAGAGGCGGGCTCTGACATATCTGCCACACTCGCCCTTTCAGAGGACATTGTACTGTCACAGTACCTGTCTGCATGGAAACAAAAGCAATTGTTTCCTTGCTTGAAAATGCAGCCTATGTTACAAAATGCCAAAAGCGTATTTGGTAACATTCCAGTAAAGGTCACCAGTGTGGCTAAATGAAGCTCTATCTTACCGGGGCCTTTGAGAGAGAATATAAAACATGCCTCAGAGTTATCCCATCCAAGGGGCGAGGAAGCTTGGGGTTTTACCTTCCGGTTCAATCATTACCAGCTGGGAATTACTCCCCGGGTATTTGCTTGGTATTCCCACCTGCCCATCTCGTAGGCTGAGAGGAGGCCCTCAGGTGGAGAGCTGGCAGAGGGAGGAATGGTGAGTCACGGCCCTGGCTGCTCTCTCCTACACCTGCTGTGGCCGGGGCAGCAGTAATGACAGTCGTCCCTGTGGCAAGGGGAGGAGGTGACCTCTTTGTCCGAATTGCAGTGGGCAGAAGGGCCTAGGACATGAGCTCTGGTGGCACCCATGGCTGAGTTCCCCTAGGGAGAGTAGCAGAAAAGACAAATGCAGAGCCCACGTCGGGCGCCCCTTAGAAAATTCCGACTTTGGGAAGGCATTAAAGAGGGATTGGAGAGCCACGACGCTTTATTACGGTCCACTTTTGTGTCTAAAGGCTGTGGTGGCCTGGGCAATCCAGGTGCCAATAGAATTTTAGCGCTGGAAGGAGCCTTGGGCATCTACCTCCCCCGTACAGGGTCCTGTTTCTCCTTCTCCATCCACTGTGTGGGCTGTGCGTTGTTTAGGTCCGTCTGTTCTGTCACTGGTTGCTGGGGGGGCCTGGGGCTGGAGCTGGGAGTGGGGATGGTGTAATAGCTGTTAAGATCTCTCACACAGTAGAGCATCTGCAAGACAATCAGACCTTTCCCATTGCCAAGATTTACTCCCTCTTAAATTTCTCCTGTGTGGTTATGCTAAAAACATGCCTCTTTCCCAGACTCTTGCGTATATTCTAGTATCTTTTTCATATGCTTGGTAATTGCTGCTACATGTTGGTTCATAAACCTGCGTGGTGTATCCATCCAGGGAAATGTACTCATCACCACTATCAGTGTGCTTGATTCTGAGGAACCAGGAAAAACTGAAAGTTACTGTGGAATACAGAGCAAAGTGCTGGGCAGGGACTTAGATAAAAATTCAGGAACTCTGGCCTAGCTTTTCTGCTCAGCTAGGCTATCAGTGCAGGATAAATCATTAGACAAACTCAAAAACAGTCCCGACAATATCTTGGCATATGTTTCATTTCCCTTCTTGAGATTTAAAATTTTTCTTATATTTCAATAGGATTTTATTTTGTCTAGGGAAACAAATCCTTCCCCACACTCCCCAGAAAAAACACAGGTACCATTTTATAATGGTAATTCTCCAAAAATAGTATTTGATAAACTTCGTTGAGAACCTTTTTGTCTCATTAATTAATCAGCTATTTAATCAACAAATATAGCAACAAATATACATGGAGCTCCTACTATGTGTCTGTCATTGTGCTCAGTGCTAGCAAGTGATCAAAATGGACGCAGGCCACATCCCCCCGGAGAGGTAGGATGGGAGGGCGGCTGCAACACCTGTGCAGAAAATGCAGCCCATTTGCCTCCTTGAGAAATTTAAATGCTAGAGATGCAGCTGGTTAAGCTGTAAGCTCAGCTCTGTTTTGTCAGCCCCTGCTTCACTCCCGGCTTCTTTCTCTTGTTTCCTGTTATCCCTCCGTCTGTCTCAAAGGGATTTTCTGGGCTGTCTCTTCCTTCCGATGGCTAGGTTCCCCTGGCGCTGGCTCTTGTCACACAGCCAGTTCTTGAAGGTTGTGAAGAGAACGTCACCTTGTTTTTTTCCCCTAAACTCTCCTTACATATTTGGAAATCGAAGGTGATTTACAGCAGTGATTCATACCCTGCAGCCGTGGGATTGAATGGCTGAATCCTGGGAGCAAAGGAGCAAGGAATGGTCTGAACCCCTCAAATTCAGACATCTACTTGCCTTAAGCATTTGGGAATTATGCATTTCAGAAACGCTTTCTTCTTGCATTTTACTTGTTGTGTGAGCAGGTGGGTGTAAGCCTGGTAGGTGTCATGGGCTAGAAAATGCTGTGAAGAATTCCTAACAGCTCCTGCCTGAACCTTCCACAGTGAAGCTGATTTGCATCTGAGCCTACAGTTCTGGGGCTTCGAGCTTTATTGAGTATGTGCTTATTTAATCGCCCTCTTTACACTTGGTTCCTTTCTGCACTTTTGAATTTGGTCTGTTCCCTGATGAACAGAC
>NW_006790779.1:221653-226507 GCF_000442215.2 Lipotes vexillifer | reverse complement strand
CTGCTGAACAGACTTGACTATTTTTAAACTGGTTGGCATTGAACGTGATGTGATTTCTCCTTTAAATTTGTTGATTGGGTAAATTAATTTAGAAAAACTGTGGAGATAAACATTTAAGGGAGGATTTTTAGGGAGAGGCTAGGATTTGATTTACTATCTTTTCAGGCTGCTGTTAATGCAAATGAATTTCTTGTAGTCACATTCTCGGGTTTGTCTCTCTCAAGTCAGGATATTGTTAAGTACAGATCCTGCAAAAGGGAGGATTTTTCCATCATTTGTTCAGAGAAGTAAGAGAAAAAAGCATGTTCACAGCAAAGAAGAAATTGACTTTAAGACTATATCAAGAATAAAATGGCCTGGACTGCAGTGGGGAAAAGGAAAACATTCACTAGAGGGGGAGAACATATACCTATAGTAGTATAATTAATTTACTATAGTCATTCACATTATTGTCCCAGATTGATTAACTGTGACAAGAGATTTAACACAGAATCCTTCAGAGTGCCCTACTTACAGGAGAAAAAAGGGTGACACATTTGTCAATTAAAGTGTTGCTCTAAGTATTAGCGTTTTTTTTCACAAGGATTTCTTTTTCAAGGAAGAGATGTTTGAGACCAAGAACACAAATGAAATACATACGAAATGGTGCATTGTGCTATCACACTCCTGGACGGTTGGTATATCTGCTTCGAATTAAGGGTTTGATGTCATGGAAACAGCTTGTTCATTTGGAAAGCTGCTGACACTGTGGGAAGGCAGAGGACCAGTGTGTGTGTGTGTGTGTGTGTGTGTGTGTGTGTGTGTAACAGTCCCTATCAACCCTCAGCAAAACAAATACCCATTCCTGCCAGAAAGTATGGAATTATATGAGAGGGTTAGGCTTCTTTTTACTTTTGTCATCAGAATTTTAGAACAGAGCATATGCATCATCTGAAGAAAAATGTTAGAATGAGAATTCTGATTCAGTGGGTCTGGGATGGGCCCTGAACTTCTGCATTTCTAAGGAGCTCCCAGCTGATGCCGATGGTGATGATCTGGGGATCACACTTGGAAAACCACTGCTCTAGAGTTTTTATCAATTTGGCTGAACATTAGAATTATCTTCCTCTTTGGCTATTGTGAAATATTAATACTTAATGTTTGGCCAGAATTTTTAAAAAGAATCATAGTTTTAAAGTGCTGCTTTCATTTTTGCTGATTGCTATGTCAGTTTTAACTCTTTTCTAGAGCTAGATGTCTTGGAAAATAAAAAGGTAAAAACGACATACATATTTAATAAATTATTTTGAACTGGGCATTGTTTGTAGACTCTCAAATTATACGGGAGTTTGGCGACCTGGAAGGAAAATGGTTTATAGTCTCCTATCCATAAATAGAACCAAGCAGCCATATAGGAAATCAATCTGGCAAGAGTGGTGACTCTGGCAAATTGAGAATGCCCACGATGGTGGGTTGGATAGTGTCCTCCAAAAATTCATGTCTGCGTTATAACTTCAGAATGTGACCTTATTTGGAAATAGGCCTTTTGCAGATGTAACTAGTTAAGATGGGGCCATATTGAATTCAGGTGGGCCTTAAATACAATGACTGGTGTCCTTATAAGATGAGGAGTGGTCACACACACACACACACACACACACACACACACAAAGGGAAGACGGCCATGTGAAAATGGAGGCACAGGTTGGAGTGATATAGCTGCAACCCAAGGAACTCCAAGCATTGCCAAGAGCCACCAGAAGCTAGGAAGAAGCAAGGAAGAATTCTTCTCTAGAGCCTTCATAGGAAGCATGGCTCCTCTGACACCCTGATTTCAGGCTCCTGGCCTTTAGAACTATTAGAGAATAAATTTCTGTTGTTTTAAGCCACCAAGTTAGTGGTAATTTGTTACAGCAGCGCTAGGAAACTGTTACACCCACCATAGCATAATGAGCTTGTACTGAAACCTGTTCTAGTCAGAGTTGGATAATATATGCTTTTCTTTACTTGAGGTGCACAAGCACTCTGTTTCCTAAGGCAGGTGTGTGATTTTCATTCTATCGGGCCATAAATTTAAATACCTCAATAAATTCAGAGATCATCTATTTTCCTGTAATTTTTGAATAGCCTGTAGTTAAGTACATGGTTCCAATCACAGCTATGAAAAGATAGTGATAAAGTAGTACATCTTTCACCCAGCTTTCTTCAGCATCCTTAGGTTATACTTGAGGAGCTCTGTAGTAGTTGTGCTGCTGATTTCTGCATGATTCGCTATGACTGCTTAGATACTTATGGGGTCATGGTCATGGGTTTGATTCCCTGGTGAAACAGTTGGTTATTTCTTGGCCTTAGACTGCTCACTTAACCCTAGCTAATGTCCTTGAAAATGTTGATCAGAATTGGAATTGAGTGGAGGTGTCTAGAGCAAGTTCACTACTGTGACAAACAAAACATCTCAAGATCACAGCCTACTAAAAGTGGGTCAGTAGGTGTCAACTTCTGATACAGAGGACAGTGTGATGATGATGATGATGATACTTAATCTGATAGCTATATATGGGTCAACAGTTTCACTCTCCATCAACATTTGGTACATAGTTTGGAAAATTGAATTGTGTCTCAGGTTTGATCTCAATCTGTGCTGGATTTGTAGGCACAATTGAGATGGTTTTGAAATTTATTAAGTCAATTACTAATGCAGCTGCTTTGATTTTTGAGGGTGAAATTAATTTCATGGATTTTTATAGTTGCATCATATATAGCTTTGGGAGTTCCAGGGAGACACTGAAAATATTGCCCATTAATTTCTCTTAAGTTGTAGAATCTTAAACTGACAAATTTGATCTGGGTTTTATAACAATTTGTAGCAAGGTGTAAGCAACTTAACCTGTAGGATATTTGTGTCAGTGCAAATTTGGTCTTATGATTTACATTCTAATAAAAGTTATGAAAGATCTTGGGAGTTATTTCCTTTATGGCAAGATGCTGTGCTCTCAAGAAAATAGTTTAATGAAAAGCTTTTCTGGATGCAGTGCTACAACAGGCTCACTCTTTACAGTATATATTAGTTGGTAAAATTGTCTTGGTAGAGGCAGGGGGCAAGGAGAGGAAACGTGTCTTTCCAGAGTTTGAATAACGATTTTATTAATCCTAAGATGAAAGAAGGAAGTGGATTTGTCTTAGAGCATTTGGGATTTGAGATAAAATTTTTAGAAATTCTCTATCATAATACAGCATTTCGTAGTCTTTCAGAGGTTAAATATACTATGCAGTAGGTTTAGTCAGAGAAAGGGGAATTTGGCAGAATACCAGCTGATTATATCAACAAGGTGCCTATTGCTCTGGCTGCCCAGTCTGTCTTATTTGGTGTCATTTATTACATTTGGGGTTAGGGGCCTCCCTAAAGATCTTTCCTATTTCTCAGTTTCCTCCCATCAGGAAAAATTCCAGGAACTTTTCAGAGAGAACCAGAGGTACTATGCCTGATGACTTTTATTTGTCCTGTTTGCTTGTCCCTTTGGGTTGTTAGAGGGGAGAAAGGCTTAGAGTGTTAGTACACTCGTAGAGGAACAATTTCAAGGCTCTACATGTACCTGATTAGGGAGAGGATTAAAACCAACGTTTATCTGAGCACCCATCAAATGCCAGGTGTGGTGCAGGTAAATTCACATATCCCAGCAGCCCTCTGACATAGGGATTACGATTTCAGCTTCACTTTTGGGAAACTGAGATTCAAAGAGATGATGTATTTTCCCAACATCATACAGCAATTAAATGGCATTCAGATTAGTCTGAATCCAAAGCCCAAGTTCTCTTACTGTACCCTGTAACCTTTCAAAGTGTAAAATGTGAATGTAAAGTTTTGAGTCCCAGCTCCATTTTCACCAGGCATGCATTTTCACCTCCTGAGAAGTGATAGAGTATGGTGGTTAAAAGGGCAGGCCCTGGAGCCAGGTTGCCTGGGCTCAAGCCTTACACCTGCTACTTATTAGCTGTGTGACCCTGAGCAAGTTGCGTGCTGTCTCTGTGCCTCATTTCTTCATATGTATAAAGGGTAGTAATATTAGCACCTACCCAACAGGGTTGTGGTGAATCTGGAATGAGCAACTAGAGCAATGCCTGCCACATGGTGGGGGCCAGGTTAATACTTATCGTTAAGCCTTGTGATAACACTATTTGACAGGTGAAGAACTGATGAACTTGCCTGGAGTGATACAGCTAGAATGGAGTAGCACAGCTGAAACAGGGTTTGAGCACAGCCTGATGATATGTCCAAGGCTCTTTTCACTATATCTCAAGTGAAAATTATCAGGAGTCATGAAGAATTAGAATTAGGGAGAAAATAATATACTCTTCTGAGTCCCTGAAACCTTTGCATTGATCTTTTTTTTTTAATGTACGGTTTGTTTGTTTTTTTTGGCATTGATCTTTGAGCATGCGCACATACACACACAAACAGACACACTCAGAAAAAAGTGCATGGAACAGCTGTTTTTAGGGGTATGTGAAATCCTGCGTCTGTAACCAGAGGGCTCTGATTTCCAGTTCCAGCTCCAGAAGCTAGTTATTAAGAAGGCCGTCACAGCTTCCTCACTCAGTATTTTTCCCTAGAATTCTGACTCACTGCGCCCTGCATCCCCTCTCTCCCTGCCCAACACAAACCCTGGGAATGCTGTGAAGGCAACAAGGATCTGATGACTGTGAAGTGACCATGATTTGGGTCTCCTTGCAGAGCCAATCCTCACATTGGTTGCTGGGTTGTCAAAGCTTTAGAGAAGATGGCCCTGGTACTGGCTGCCAAGCCCCTTCTGACTGTTGGTTCAAATGTGAGTGGGTGAGGGCAGGGACACTTTACAAGCTTCTCAGCAGGGAAGA